>NC_059346.1:732500-795000 GCF_019703515.2 Myxocyprinus asiaticus | reverse complement strand
CATGTCGGCCCTAATACATTAGATATATAGCATTATTTATTTATATGGTTTAATTGAATCAGTCACTTATAGCTCATAGCTGTCAAACGATTCAGATTCTATGTACAGGTAAACTCATAAGTGCAACACCTGTTAAGTTCTGTTAATGACACACTTTCACCATCTCTTAACTGTTGATGAAGAGTAGCAATGAAGATCACCAGAAAATACGACTCATACGAGGCACACGACACACGTCACACACCTGAAGCACAACATTTGCTCTTTATGTATCTCACTAGTGCTAAAAAAGTCACACATGTGTTTCTTGTGTTTGGCAGGAAGTGAAAAGAGTGAAAGAAATATCAAATGACCCACTATGTGCATTTTACGTCCAATCAAAATCATGATGACTTCTGAACTCACAAGTGGGAAATCCCACAAAATAAAAGTATGCTGTAAAGTGCCTGTATTAAATATAATGTGGCGTAGTAATCATCGGGTAAGAGTATCATGCTATATACTTCACAGTAGGGATGTAACGGTTTCACGATATACCTCGGTTTTAAAACATACCGTTGACATCTTCTCATTCACTTTAATGCATGAATATAAAGTCAGGTTTTTTCCTGGTTAAAGTCAGCAATGTGGGAATACTTTGGGTATGTTAAAGACCCACACAGCACCATCAATATAAGGTCGGCTCAGACAGGAAACACTTCAAACCTGAAGCAACATCTCCACGAGCATCATCATGAAATCCATGAGGAATACAGTGTATATCATAATATATATATAGACCCACTTTTATGAAAAACACCAGATACATTACAGTTGAACATGATTTGTAATGATTCATTAGCTTTATAGGTAGACTTAAATTATTTTTGCATTTTGTGTCACACTCACAAATGGATTTAAGTGCTGATATGCAATGCTACGATGGGCCGACTGTTTGTTCATTCATTTATTTGCTTTAGTGCAGCACAACTGTATGCCTACAATGTGTTTATTACTAAGAATAATATGTTTTATTTGTATAATATGTTATCATAACGGCGGCAAACCCTGTAAGTGATTTCATCATTGTGTTGATGTTAACAGTGCGCTGAATGCTACATTCATTTCTTTTCACAGATTTATCACTCACGTTTTTAATTTTTTACCAATGACTTTTTATGATGGTAACTGGATTACATGTGAGTGGAGGTAGAGTGTGGCGTTTGACACGCGTGTAATCTGATTTACACCTCCGCTGTCTTTGTGGGTGATTTGGACAAATTGGTTTTCTCTCCAGTGTGGATTACTGACAAGCCCTCACGGTCAAGGTTGTGTCAAGGTCATGAACTTACACTCTGTTACTCTCTAAAAGGTCATTTCTCCCCACACAAACACTCTCTTACCCTTCACTGTGAGCTCTCTGCTTTCTGACTTAAAGTGATATACCCAAAATATGCACATTCTGTCATTATTTACTCACCCTCATGTTGTTCCAAACCCATATGACTTTCTTTCTTCAGTGGGACACAAAAGGAGATGTTAGGTAGAATGATACAGCCACTCTTGTCCATATAATGAACATGTTAGGATGGAAGAACCTCAGAAACATTGGTCTCCACAGAGAAGGACAATACACATACAGTAAATTAACATACAGACATTTGTCTTAAATGGAAAGCTCCTTTCTCATCTGTTCTCTCTCATTGGACCAGTGTGGAGGCCCATACAAAAACATACAGCGATCTGTGGACTGTTAAGATTTAAAAAACAAACACACACACACACACACACACACACACACACAAAATAAAAAACCCAGATAAAGCACCAAGTAGTCCATATGGCTCTTTTGAAGCCATACAATAACTCTGTGTAAGGAACAGACCCCAAGTCATTATAAACATTATATAAGTCATCAATAATCTTCCCCTCCATTAAAGATCATGTCACGTTTCAACTTATTCAAACATTTGGATACAAGACACATTCAAAGATGTTTGTCGGCATTGCTGTTAAACCTGACATGACGCATCTTGACATGTTATATTTGAATATACACAATTACAAATGAGACAGGCTTATCAAACGCAAATGAGAATTGAGAGATGAGATGGAGGGGGAAATTATCAGTGAATAATTACTTAAATTAATAGTTCACCCCGAAATTATAATAATCTCATCATTTACATTTTTGGAGTTAGATTTTAGTCCTTATAAAACGTACAAAAAGCACTCAAACGTTTTGAGTATGCAATTCACAAGAAGCATCTGCTGAAGTGGACCACATCTTGCAAAAAAAGATCTCAGAAGACCTACGATCAAGAATTGTTGCTTTGCATAAAGCTAGAAAGGGTTAAAGTTATCTTGAAGAGCTTAAATATTCATCTGTCCACAGTTAGACAAACTGTCTATAAATGGAGATGATTTAGTACTATAGGTACTCTCTCTAGAAGTGGCCGTCCAGCCAAGATGACTCAAAGGGAACACCACAGAATGCTCAATGAGGTAAAAAAGAACCCTAGAGTGACAGATAAAGACTTGAAGGAATCATTGGAACTGGTTAACATCTCTGTTCATGAGTCTACTATACAGAAAACATTAAACAGGTATGGTGTCCATGGCAGGACATCATGAAGGAAGCCGATGCTTTCCTACAAAAACATTGCAGCACACCTGAAGTTTTCCAAAGACCACCTTGACACTCCACAACACTATTGGGAAAATGTTTTGTGGACTGATGAAAGTAAGGTTGAATTGTTTGGGAAGAACACGCAGCACTACGTATGGCATAAAAAGGGCACCGCATACCAACATGAAAACATCATCCCAGCGGTGAAGTACGGTGGAGGGAGCATCATGACTTTAAATCGTTTAGCTTTAAAAGACATGGATTAAACAACTGGAGTTGTATGGATTACTTTTATGATGCCTTTATGTCCTTTTCAAAAAAATCTTCGTTTGTGTTCCACAGAAGATAGAAAGTCAAATGAGTTTGAGACAACATAAGGGTGAGTCAATAATGAGAAACTAATAATTTTTGGGTGAACTATTCCTTAAAATTTGTAACTATTCCTCACACAAAGCTATAGTACTACTTCAGATGATTTGGAATATAATGCAGAAGTCATATGGATACTTTCAAGGTGCTTTTATGGATGTTTATTTTATTCTTTTAGGAGCTTGTTGGACTCTGGTCACTGTCTACTTTCATTATATTGAAAAGAGCAGCGTGAACATTCTGGTAAACATCTCCTTTTGAGTTCCACTGAAGAAAGAAATTCATACGGGGTTGGAACAACATGAGGTTAAGCAAATGTTGACAGAATTTCCATTTCAGCTTAAGAAACCCCTTTAACCCTGTTGAAAGGTTTATGTTCATCTGTTTGTAAATATTTTTGCTTTTATAGCCACACTTCTCGATTAAATGTTTCAAACACTCCAAACATCCTGACATTTTCACAAAGTGTGGAACGCCTCTTTCTGAGAACAGAATGACTCGGCGATGTCCTTCAGTTGAGACGAGTGTCTGGCACTCTGACTGAACACTCTTTTACTGCAGACACTGAAGCTCTCAGGCATGTTTTATCATCTCAGAGGGATTCAATGAGTCAAGGTTTGTTCAGAGTGGCTGGTGTTTCTCAACAGCACTGGTTAAATGCTGGTTTGTGCTCTTCAGATGAACACAGGAAAGGTTATAGATGTCACTCAACACTAATGACCCACAATGCACTGCTCTCGTAGCTCTGTGTGCACTTACATTACAACACAAACACAAACACACACACACACACACACATACACACACACACACACACACTGTGAGTCATATGAGTGTTTGGGGCGGCGGATGTGTGTGTTTTAAACTGACCTTCACTTCATTAATTATATTTCCTGCAGCTGCGGACGACTCAACTTTATGTCCATGTATCATTGAAGTGACACTCTGAATAAGAGATGTGATTTTCACAATGCTCAGAATTTATTTACACTTTCAGAAAGATGTCCAATGAAAACAGACTAAAAGATAGAGTTTATAACGGTTCTTTAAAAAAAAAAAAAAAAATGATTTTCATGATGTTTGGTTGTTACAGGAATGTTCCATGTTCAAACATTTTGAGTTTGCTATCATATGAAGCATCTGCTGACGTGGACCATGCCTTGCAAAAAAGAGATCTCGGAAGACCTACGATCAAGAATAGTTGCTTTGCATAAAGCTAGAAAGGGTTCAAATTTATCTTGAAGAGTTTAAATATTCATCTGTCCACAGTTAGACAAACTGTCTATAAATGGAGATGATTTAGTACTATAGGTACTCTCACTAGAAGTGGCCGTCCAGCCAAGATGACTCAAAGGGCACACCGCAGAATGCTCAATGAGGTAAAAAAGAACCCTAGAGTGACAGATAAAGACTTGAAGGAATCATTGGAACTGGTTAACATCTCTGTTCATGAGTCTACTATACAGAAAACATTAAACAGGTATGGTGTCCATGGCAGGACATCATGAAGGAAGCCACTGCTTTCCAACAAAAACATTGCAGCACACCTGAAGTTTTCCAAAGACCACCTTGACACTCCACAACGTTACTGGGAAAATGTTTTGTGGACTGATGAAAGTAAGGTTGAATTGTTTGGGAAGAACACGCAGCACTACGTATGGCATAAAAAGGGCACCGCATACCAACATGAAAACATCATCCCAACGGTGAAGTACGGTGGAGGGAGCATCATGATTTGGGGCTGCTTTGCTGCTTCGGGGCCTGGACCGCTTGCCATCATCGAAGGAAAAATGAATTCCCAAGTTTATCAAGATATCCTACAGGATAATGTCAGGGTGTCTGTGTGCCAGCTGAAGCTCAGTAGAAGTTGGGTGATGCAGCAGGACAATGACCCTAAACATCGAAGTAAATCCACTACATAATGGCTTCAAAAAAAGAAAATCCACCTTTTGGAGTGTCCCAGTCAGAGCCCAGACCTTAACCCAATAGAGATGCTGTGGACTGACCTCAAGAGAGACATCAGACATCCTAAGAATATGTCTGAGCTGAAGCAGTTCTGTAAGGAAGAATGATCCAAAATTCCTTCTGAATGTTGTGCAGGTTTAATCCGCAGATACCGGAAACGCTTGGTTGAGGTTATTGCTGCCAAAGGAGGATCGACCAGTTATTAAACCCAAGGGTTCACTTACTTTCTCCACAGCACTGTGAATGTTTAATGGGATGTGTTCAATAAAGACATGAAAGATTATAATTGTTTGTGTGTTGTTATCTTAAGCACATTGTGTTTGTTTATACTTGTTACTCTGATGAAGATGAGATCACATTTTATGAGCAATTAATGCAGAAAACCAGCTAATTCCAAAGGGTTCACATAATTTTCCTTCCCACTGTACATGTTTTCCCCAAAATTACTAAAAGAATTGTTGATGGATTCATTAAGGAAGCAAAATAATTTAAAACTGTGCAATGTCTGTTCCTACACACAAACAATAGCCAGCGCGAGAGAGAACGAGATCAGCAAATTATTTCTATTAACACGCTGTAAATGGTCTTCCTCTTCGACTATTCATATTTCTCTCAAACATAATGGGTCCTGCTCATTTAGAAATGACCACACGGCATTTTCCCTCACAGAATGAAATGGGGCGTTTACACGAGTGTTATCTGCAGCCCGCAGAGCATTTACACGCCGGCTACAAGAGCGTAAAGCATGAACGAGTGCAACTGGACGAGAGGAGAACTGAGAACGGCCGGTCGGCTCTGAGAGTTCGATGTCTCTCTGAAGGTTAGTGTTCTCGCGGGTAAATTCACTTTTTATTTTCTCTCTCTCTCCCGAATATCTACAGATAATAACTGCCGCTCGTAACCAGCCTTTAGAAACTCATTCAGTGTTTCAAAGGGACGATTTCAAAGCCAAAGCACTCGACCGGTGTCTGTCTCATTCCCAGCAGTGCTGCCACACTCCAAATCACCCGATTAAAGACCTCTTGCCCAACAAACACAGCCAGCTGGCCCATCTTTAAAGTGCCGATTGAAAGTGACTTTCAGTTAATGGTCTGAGATAACCACATATGCAGCCCGCCGAGAGGTCAAACTAGCCATCTGGGGTCAAGTGCCGACTCAAAATGTCTCTCTTGCCCATCTGAAACACATCTCTCTAGCTGTTCTCTCTCCCACGAGTCAAGATGGTGTTTGTGGGCCGCAGCTGACCTGAATGAAACCACCTTTAGTTTGAGTCCAGATCACAGCGGGGTGGACAGAGACACAAGCGCCCTGTGTTGTCTGAATGTGTGTTACAGATGCACACTGCCTTCTGAAGGTCTGTGTGAAGAGAACGCCGCTGTAATCTCATGCTGAGGGTCAAAGGTTAGAAGAGTGAAGGGGTCGTATGGTGCATATATTATGCTATTAATGTGAAACAGGATGTGCTGCTTAAGGTTAATGGTATGATAATGAACCTGCATGTGAATATCAAATATAATCAAATTATCTTCCCCACCGAGTGTGTGTGTGTGTGTGTGTGTGTGTGTGTGTATGTGTGTATGTGCGTTTGTGTGTGGGTTTGTGTGGGCTGTTTTATGTGTGTGTGTGTGTGTGGGGGTGGGTTTGTGTGTGTGTGGGTGGGTTTGTGTGTGTGCATTTGTGTATGTGTGTGTGTGTGTGTGTGTGTGCATTTGTGTATGTGTGTGTCTGTGTGCATGTGTGTGTGTGTGTGCGTTTGTGTGTGTGTGTGTGTGTGTGCGTGCATTTGTGTGTGCGTTTGTGTGTGTGTGTGTGTGTGCGCATGTGTGTGTGTGTGCATGTGTGTGTGTGTGTGTGTGTGTGCATTTGTGTATGTGTGTGTCTGTGTGCATGTGTGTGTGTGTGCATGTGTGTGTGCGTGTGTGCGTTTGTGTGTGTGTGTGTGTGCATGTGTGTGTGTGGGCAGGCTTATGTGTGTGTGTGTGTGTGTGTGCATTTGTGCGTGTTTGTGTGTCTCCATGTTAAGATCTCATAAGCTTAAGAACAAAATTTAACAAAATTAAATTCTCAGTACAACACAAACGTGTGTGTGTCCGTAGACTAATGTCAAGTAATTAAATGTGTAATTGGCATGTATCCAACAATACAAACATGTTTCAGACTTGCTGATCCAGTGAATATTACCTTTGAAAGTCAATTTATATACAGACTGATGACTCCTATGGGGTAAGTTGTCACAGTGGAAACCTGCCATCATACAGCCTTGTACAGCCTATAATAGTCTATTTAAATGAATATTCCTGGTTCAATACAAGTTAAGCTCAGTCTGTGGCATAATGTTGATTACCATAAACGTTAATTTCGACTCGTCCCTCCTTTTCTTTAAAAAAATTAAGCAAAAATGGAGGTTACAGTGAGACACTTACAATGGTAAGGGTTTAAAGGCAGAAATGTGAAGCTTATAATCTTATTAAAGCACTTACATTCATTCTTCTGTTAGGACTTGTTTCAATCGGCTGTAAAGTTGTTTAAATTACTGTTTTAGTAGATGTTTCAGGGTTTGTTGACATTATGTCATCATGGCAATGAAGTCGTAAAACTGGATAAAACTTTACACAGAAAAGGTTAGCAAGTGATTCACACTAAAATCATGTTCACGTGTATAAGGTTTACATCTTGTGGCTATACTTTTGAAACAGTATTTGAACATTTTAACCTTATGCCCCAAATGCTGTTAACCCTGTAAAGCCTGACATATGAAATTGACTTTTAAATTATTATTTATTTTTTATTTTTTATTAAACTGTTTTTAGTATCATTAGAAAAACTATAAAACTTGCACATTTTTTTTATGTGTCATATTTGATCCATTAGGCTTTAAAGGTCATTATCCTCCTGAGGTCCAGTAATTCATTTGTGTGTAGGACATTTGTTCCTGAAGTTTTTCTACAGTGGTAAATCTTGGGGTATTATCAGAGGACTCTCTGGATTTTTCAGAGATATCAAATGTTTGAGAGTTTGACCATGACAACTTCCTCTTCTTGCTCTATAAATATGGACTGAAATCTATCACAGTTCAAATACGAGTAAAATATTCTTTTTTAAATAAACTATTTATCATATGTATTTTATGCACCAAACACTATATTGACATTTAAAAAAGGGAAATAGTTTTTGCGCTGGGTCTCGGGATCTTATGGTAAGATGACATCATAATAGCTTGAAATGTAAAATAATGAGATCTTTATAATGACAGAGCAGACTGCATATATGAAAATACACAGACATATTAGTTCACATGTAATGGTGATTGAGAGATATTCCTCAAAAGTCTGTTGTATCATATTTAATATTTGGATTTCAACATGCATTTTCAATAAAATAATATACAAAATTTGAACCAAGCACAAGTTGCTTATATTCAGCAAATACTCATTTTAAAACATCAGCAGCAATATAATCATTACTGTCACTTTTACTTTATTAAAATAAGCTGTTATTTATCCCAACATAAGAGTCACTTTTCACACAAGCCATTTTAAATAGATCGATATAAACATTGAAACCACTTTTTTCACAAATAACCACTAGACGGTGCCATAAACATGTGACACTTACACACCATAGATTGACTGACTCGTCAGCTTGAACAGAGAGTGAAACAGGAGCCGTCAAACGTTGTGTATCACATTTCATACAAATGGTGTTATAGGGTTAATTAAGCTTAACTTGTATTGAAAACTAAATTCTGTTACAACTTAACCCTACATTATTAATATAACTTGACCCTAGCCTAACCCGAAATGTAACTTATCCTGAGAACACAAATCTACCTTTATTATATATTTAACCCTTGTCTGAAAGTATTAGTTCTCCCAATAATGAAAATCCTCTCATGATTGACTCACCTTTAAGCCATCCCAGATGTGTATGACTTTCCTTCTTCAGCAGAACCAAAATGAAGATTTATATAAGCACATTTCAGCTCTTTTTGTTCATATAATGAAAGTAAACAGGTGCCATCAGTCTGCTGGCGGTTTGACGGTCCAAAAGTCATATTTAGGCAGCATAAAAGTAATCCACATGACTCCAGTCGATCAATGAATGTCTTCTGAAGCAAATCCACAGGTTTGCGTGGAAAATAAATCAATATTTAAAACTTTATTCACTTTAAATATCACTTCCTGATGCATTCACGTGAGAAGTCGGAAGCTTTGTATACAACAGAGGAATGAACGTCACGCGAGAGTTAGTTCATTTCAAACAGCAATCCAGCACTAGCCAGAAGCAACGATTTCAAATTTAAAACCTTTTAATTATCGATTTGTTTCTTACACCAAACTATCGGTTTGCTTCAGAAGGCATTAACTGATCAACTGGAGTCATGTGGATTACTTTTATGCTGCCTAAATATGACTTTTGGACCGTCAAACCGCCAGCAGACTGATGGCACCTGTTTACTTTCATTATATGAACAAAAAGAGCTGAAATGTGCTTATAAAAATCTTCATTTCGGTTCTGCTGAAGAAAGAAAGTCATACACATCTGGGATGGCTTAAAGGTGAGTCAATCATGAGAGGATTTTCATTATGGGGTAAACTAACCCTTTAATTTATAAATGTGATGACACTGGAATTTTAGTTTGGCGGGTAGAATTTACAAAAAAAAAAATACATTTTTTAAGACAGTTTTGAACTACTTTAGATGTTTAAAACCAGCATAAAAACCACTGATAGAAAACTCACATTTACGATTTAAAACCTTAAAGTTACTGAGATCAAGTACTTGAGACAACTACCTATGTGACAACCGGCCCCGGTCCACCCTATATTTATATATCAAATACAAATCTATATTTATAAACCTAATATGGCCCTTCCAGACACCTGCTTCTCTCATGCTGTTTATGCAATATGTGAAGGAAACATTTTTTTCCCCATCAACCAATCAGAAAAGAGATTACAAATATGCAGATGCTTTTATTCAAAGCTACTTACAACACATTCATGCAGCGCATTTGATCAGTTTGTGTTTTTCCTGAGAATCAAACCCACGACCGTGGTGTCGCTAGCACCATGCAATACCAGTCGAGCGACGGGTTTTTTAACTGTGTTACTCACCAGACACGATGACTTTGGCCGTTCGACTGACGATCGCTCCGACGCCTTCCAGCGTGGCGAGACACTGGTACGCTCCCTCGTCCGGCCGATGATGTCTGGAGTGAACGACATTCTGCACGACTAACGATCCGTTTGAGAGCTGCTGTCTCCGCTCATCCACCACCGCGCTCAAGAGAACACCATCCTTCTTCCACGCGATGACGGGAACGCCCTGATCCGAGCGCGCCTCACAGTCCAGCTGCAGGACGCCACCACGAACCGTCACCACGTCCTCGGGCTCCAACACAAAACGCAACTCCACAAAACCTTGTAGTGGATCAGCGCCTGCAGGGAAGAGAGAAAGAGAATTAGACCGTTCAGCCTTACTTTTCTTTTATACTTTTTGGCAGATGTTTTTATCCAAAGCAGCACGTTCAGTCTATACATTTTACCAGTGTGTGCGTTCCCTGGGAATCAAACCCATGACCTTGGCATCACTAGTGCTAGTGGTGTTGACCTGATGGGTTGTGACCCAAAAATGTGTCTCAGATCTGTTTTGATAGGGTAACAGACAGCAAATGAGAAAAATATTAAAATGCTACTAACCACATACATTGTGATGATTAAATGACAAAAGATGTGATGGTTCCAGTATATTGAGCAGAAAATGACCAACTTTAATTTTACAGCTTGATACTCTTACTGTATCTCAAGAATTGACACTTTTATTTCTCCAAAGGAACTGTAGGAGAAACGCCCGAGACAAATTTGATACTTGAATAAAATATCACTAAGAATTTAAGTCCATAAATCGCTGAACAATAACATTTCTTTTACCTGCAGCACTCATTTGACCTTTTATCTGTAAAAGATCTTCAGTTTTGTTCAGAATTACAGCAGCGTGCAGATACTTGTGTTTGATGTTTATCTCATTAATGCACAGCTATTTATTTCTATTTGAACATACGTGTCGGTGTCACTCCACAGACGTGTCACTAGATATTTCATACATATGCATGGTGCTGCATGGATGAACATGTCTCTGTCAACGAACTCTTGCATCAGCACAATGCGCTTCACATTTCATTTAAATGCATTAATGCATCTCCACTCTTTCTTTAATAGTGAGGGATATGTGTGACCCTCAACAGCACACGCATGTGATGTGTAGAAATCTGACTCTGCAGACCGCCTTAATTTAAACGCTCATTCCAACCTGCTGAAAACCAACTAATCCAGTTAGCTTCTTTGTTTTTGTACTTCTGCACTTCAGCTGTCATTCATTACAAGTTCTACACGTCCCCTCACAGGTTTGTTTATGAAATATTGTGGCTAATTTGACAAATGCTTTCAGCTAGCAATTAGGGGCCGTTCACACAGAATGCATTCTTGCATTCACAAACAGCACACTGAAATGCAGGTGTCTTGATGCGTGGTTTTAAAAGTTGAACTGCTGTTATCTTGACAGCCTCTTCAACTCTGCTGACCCGCCGGCGGGTCCAAAAGGGGGTGCTATATTGCAAAAACAGATTACGCTTAAAACGTTAAAATCTCCGTATACATACGAGGCATATGCGGTATCATTTGAAAGCTTTGAATCTGAACTTTTCAGTGATAACCATCACATCTGCATTTGTTACATAAAATAACAAAATAAGGCCTAAAAACATTCACGTCGCAAATAAGCGCCACCTAGATGTCAAGTGGTATAAATATTTTTGTATGTATATAAAAGCCTTTCAAATAGCACTTAATTTGACAAGTCATATATCAAAAGAAAGCTCTCATTCTCGGGAATGTGACTGTACAGTTTATTTTGTTGCCCTAATACCACAGTTCGAAAGATTTTCAAAAGAATCAGAGAGTGAAATATGATTTCTGTAAGTCATCACACACAAACGTCTCTTTAATCCACCGATAACTGCAGCTGTCAGCCCCAAATAGCTAAACACTTAATATCCCTTTTTACCTAAGGCAGTTTTCAAAAAAAAAAAAAAGAAAGCTGAGGGGGGATCTCAGCTTTCTAATGACACTTAGATTGAGCTTCTAGTCCACTCAGAGGCCGAGATATTCAGTGAAATAATGAGGGTGGTGCCTGAACTGAAAATTAGACTGAATGTCTATGGACGAGCACATCTGTGAGGGATAAAATGTGTTAGAGCGCCACCTACATTTCATATCTGTATATTGTGATGGAATGTGATAGAGAAGTGCTGCTGCCATCTAGTGGAATAAAGTGAGACCTTTCAAAGTGAAGTAGAAAAAAAAACATATATTCATTTTAAGATTGTAAAAAATAAATATTATGTGCTTCAACAATCTGCGAGTCTGCGTTCAGTGTCATTCTGAACATATCCAGCAGTCAGTCGCCATGCAGCCATGCGACTCTTTAGAAACTGTTTTTTTTTTTAGTTGTCTCCTCATCGCTCTCTCTCTCTCTCATGGACGACAGCTCTTCTTCATGGAATGTCCTTTTGAAATAGAAATGAGTTTCAAAGACAAAAAGAGGACAGAAGAGAAGTGAACGAGAGGGAGATTAACGGCACCACTTGTCAGGCCTTTAACACGTTAGAAGCAAATCTAATGGAAAAAGACTAACAGTTTCCTTCAACAGCAGGGCAGATTTTCAATGCGACAGACTGACAGGACGACACCGGCTGCATGTGACTGAGTCAGACAGGCAGTGAATTGAGATGGTGAAGTTCATCTCATACGCCTTAGCGTGGCATAATGCCAGTTCTGGTGTTCAGTCTCTCTCAAAATGACGTGAGAACCAAACAATGACGTGACTGACTGCATTACTACATAATCTGACGAATCATTCTATTTATTTACAAGTCTAATACTACCAGTTTAAGAACCGATTTTAACATCTAAAGTAATGAGGGCTACAGATTTCCGATTCTGATTTCGATTCAATATCGATTCATATGGGTATATTTCAGTTATAATGCCCATTTTGCTAGCACGAGAAAGAAATTATCTCTCAGCCAATGCTCTTAATTATAAAGGACCTTCTTCAGTCCGTTCCATCAATAAATGTCTTGAAATTGCATGTGTTATGTTAAAGAGCTTCAACACCCAGATTTACCTGTCGCCCAATCGCCAAATGTCTACAGCCCGTAGACTCTCTGCGCCAGTGCACTGATGAAATTAACAGTTGAATGTGCCGAAACTTCCTTCAGTTAAACAATGACAAGACAGATTCAGACCTTAGTTTCAGCTGTCACATCAAATCAATAACTAAATCAGCCTACTATCATCTAAATCATCTAGAGACTGTGTTTAGCTATTACTCCACCAACCAGCCACATACAAATCCAGACTGAAAACACACCTCTTTAGCTGTGCATTTACTGACTGAGCACTTACTGATTGCACTGCATCTTAATTTCTGTATTCATTTTAATAATTGTTACTTTTTAAATGTATCTTATTACTTTTTAATTCTTATTTCTTGTTCTTAATTGATTAAAAAATATATTATTATGTATCTTATAATTTTTAAAATCATTATTTTATGTAAAGCACTTTGATTTGCCATTGTGTATGAAATGTGCTGTATAAATAAACTGGCCTTGCCTTTCCTTACATATATATGTTTGTTACATGTTTACGGTTTACGTGCATAATTTGTACTATTAACAAGTATTTACATTAATATGTAGAACAAGTGCTAAATAGGTACGGTCTCTTTAAGACTAGCAGCATCAGCCAGTAAGCACATATAACGATAATCAAATGTTTATTTTTTGTTTGTTTTAATAAACAACTGACTATATAGGGGCCTGGGTATCTCAGCGAGTATTGACGCTGACTACCACATCTGGAGTCATGAGTTTGAATCCAGGGTGTGCTGAGTGACTCCAGTCAGGTCTCCTAAGCAACCAAATTGGTCCGGTTGCTAGGGAGGGTAGAGTCACATGGGGTAACCTCCTCGTGGTCACTATAATGTGGTTCTCGCTCTCGGTGGGGCGCGTGGTGAGTTGTGCGTGGATGCCGTGGAGAATAGCGTGAAGCCTCCACACGCGATATGTCTCCGCGGTAATGCGCTCAACAAGTCACGTGATAAGATGCACGGATTGACGGTCTCAGACGCGGAGGCAACTGAGATTCGTCCTCCGCCACCCGGATTGAGGCGAGTCACTACGCCACCACGAGGACTTGGAGCGCATTGGGAATTGGGCATTCCAGATTGGGAAGAAAAATAAAAAAAACGCAGTATGTTTATGACGCAACGCAACCAAAGTGAGATGCTCCAAAAGTGTCCATCTGACGCAGGTGTACATTGATGCATCCTTAGAAAAGCCCTCATTAATAATCTCAGACTGATTGATGAATTCAGTTGCAAAATGGATTGCTGTGATCTGTAGGCCAATGATAGTCTTATGTTCAATAATAAGAAAATAAACAATATATTGCATTCTAAAGCCAATTTCTGTATTGTCTTATCAATGCTTAACTCCTCTGCCACAATAATGTAACAGATTTTAATTATCTGAATTTTGTTTTTATAATATATATTTTGCTTATAATTATATTTTGAATTATTGTTATTTGAGGGGCTTTCTCAGCGAATATTTATATATGTCAATAGTTGTGATTAGTTCAATTAAAAAATGTTATTTGATTGACAGCTCTATTATAAACAATAGATTTTTCCCTGATATTGCCAGGTTTTCCATAAAGATGCCTTGAAATGTGAAAAATATTTATTAGGAGGCACAGATAACACAAATGTGTTCCAAATGAAAAACTGGCTCCCCACAGGACATAATTATTGCATGAGAGAAACCGCAAGAGATGCTCCGTGCTGAGTCGCAGACTCTGTAGTTTGGGAAACTGTGATTGGACGTGACTTGTGAGGCACCAGGTAGCGACCCGAGCTCCAGAACTGCAGGCTGAATCACTGCTGAGAGATTAAAGTGAAAACAGTGAAAGAGAGCCGGTGTGTTTCGGTTTGATGTACATGTGGAGGACGGCTGTTGTTCTCAGAGTTTCTAATGTGCTGGAGTTCAAAGAGACTCGGAGGTCAGTCGCAATATGAATCCATTTGTGTGATGGAGCTTTGCGAAGAAAAACTCATTTATATTGTGTAAATACTGTATTGTAAATCTGACCATTGAGAATCACCCTAATACACCTGCAGGGAAATATTGACTGCTAGCACTGCATGAAGAACATCAATATTTACTCTGATACACCATTCAGTTTATCCAGTTTCCACAAAATACATTATCCTGTGGTAATACTCTTGGATCATGAAGTATCATGAGAGCGTGCGTGTGTTTGAATTGAACTCAACACCTTTCTATAATGTGTGTGTCTGTGTATTAAACATCGCATTACTCTTCCATATCTTCTCATCTTTTATCTCTTCATTATTGGCCGTCACCATGGTTACCGTGTGTTCGGTCCCCTTACCGATCGATATGCGTCACACAAACTGAAACTGCACTTATCTGAACAACATCATCATTATTTGTCTTCATAATCTTTCCTCAAAACATAATAACTTGCTCTGCCTCCAGAACAACTTTCCTTTTCATCTGCTGCACCAATCCCTGCTGTCATATAGAAACAAAACATGGCGTCACTTATTCTTATGTGCACACACACTCACACAGCATGGGTTTGACCTTCTGCACTGTGTATATAATCCCAGTTAATCCCATTCAGAGAATTTCCTCCACACATATATCCCATCGCTCGCTCTTTCTCTCTCTCTGTATCATCTTTAATCACTTAAAATACCCTGTTTGGGCTCTAGAGAGACTGACCCTCATGTACCTGCACCAATCAACTGACTTCAGGTCAGATTTTACAGTGTGCATCAGTGTACCATCACTTTAAATGTGTTCCTGTGTTTATAAAATACTTACAGATGACATATGCTGATCTTCACTCAAACGTAAGTGCTATTACTCAGATTGAGATGAAAATCTGTGAGCAACATCATCATCATTATATGCAGAGACACAAAGTCACAGACAATGTCACAATGAACACGCCAGTTGCAACATTCACAATAAAAACAGCCGTGAAATCTTAAAGTGTGACATAATCTGTGCTGTTCTTTCGGCAGACTGGTGTCTGGAATGAATCGGGTGTTTAATATCTGTTTAAGAGCAAGATGAACTTCAGCACAGGGCTGGATTGGTAATCTGGCATACCGGGCATTTTCCCGTGGGCCGATGCATTTTGGAGCCGATCAGGGGCGGACTGGCCATCGGGAGAACCGGAACTAAGCTGAAATGAGCCGCTGTGTTATGCAGAACGGGCCACAAAATATGCAGTGGGGCAGTGATATGCAGAAAAGGACAGCGACCCCCCCCCCAGTTTCTATGTAAAATCCCGGGCCGATTTCTTTTCCCAGTCCACCCCTGCTTCAGCACATACAGGAGTGTGCTGTGAACGTTTTTGCATTATCTTCCTTTTTTGGCGAGAATTCTGTCGAATGTATTTCACCAAGGTAAAATGTGTTAAACAGAGTTGTGTCAGTACTACACTCTTATTGGTTGCTGAAAAGCAGAGTTACATGGGCAGGAGAAATGACGGGTGGTTTAATTCTAATGTGCTGGTTCTATCAGGCTGATTAAGCGCAGACAGCAAGCCTTGTCAGCCATCTTAACCAGCAAGACTCCATTGATTCACTTGCTAAAACCAGCAAGACTACCTTCATCCCAAGCTGTGACTGTTCAAGCTCCAGTGTGACGGCTGTACTGAGAGTATTAACAGTGTCCTACAGAGAGGATCAGATCTGAGCAGACGGTTGTGCTGAATGGAAACAACATCAAAGTGACAACAGATAAACCTCCGTCTGCTCAGTGTCCAGACTCACTGTGTGTTGTTAAAGCTCTGAGATTTCGGTTGAGGGACTTTATCTCTAATTTAAAAATCCTGAGTTGCTAGATGGGTTCTCCTGAGTTCTAGATAGGTTCTTCTGACTTCTATTTGAGTTCAACACTGAACAAAATTTGGAGTGGGGAACTAGGAAACAATTTCCATGCAGAAATTGCTAGTAAATTTAGCAGACCATATTTTCAAGTAAAGGCTAAACACTATTCTTGGTGGCTTTAATTAGAAATTCTCAAGTAAAGTTTACTTTGTTTCATGTAAAATTTACTCTCTTTCTTTGTACATTTTACTCAAGCCGTGTACTAGCATCTCAATGTTTTTTTAGCGTACTTAGTAGTGATGTCCGATTCTTGAACGAGTCATTCTTTTGAGCCAATTCTCAGCAAGTAACCGGTTGAGACAGTTCACAACATCAAACTGAATCGAACTTTCGTTCCGGGTTGATGAAGCAAGATGCATAGCTGAAGTAAATGTACTGGCTACGCAGCATGCCGAAATGTCAGACTCAAAAAGAACTGAATGAGCCGGTCCATGAACTGTCGAAGTTACCTGAGGATTACCGAGGAGTCTTAATGAGGAGCTGCTGATACTATGAGCATGCGTGTACCGAGGACATGAACGAGTCTGGGGCGAACTGTAAGTTTCAACCAAAACGTACTGGAAACATTCTTATGGCTAGTTTTATTAAATACAATTTAAGACATGTAGAACATATCCGCATTTGTGCATCAGTGTCTGTATTGGGTGCTTTAGGAGCAAAACTTTCATGTAGGAACTTATCCAAGATGTAATCACTATCAGTCGTATTCGACATGCAGGATCACAGAATGAAACACTGATGACAATAACACCATTATTATTAGAACTTCATTAAATAAAAGGTAATAATCAGCAATGTGTGTTCACATATGGCTTTATTTAAATGTTTGAGTGTGAAAACCATGACTCCGGGATGTTAGAATTAAGTGCGAGAGACGTCATTACATGATGACGTAAAAGAACCGCTGAACTGGTTTTTGAACCGGTTCATGGAAACGAACTGTCTGAAAGAACCGGTTCAAGGAAATGAATCGGACTTCCCATCACTAGTACTATGCCATGTACCACATGACACAAAGAAGCTTTATGCATGCTTGTAGTCTATTAGATAACATCACCTTGCATTACTGGTGATAGAAACAAGATTCAGAGCTGCACAAATAGACTTCAACACTTCGTGCACAAAACACGATGACAGTAACAATCATCTTGATCATAAACGGGTAATTTTGAGTAGAAAATAAACTTAAAACTTCACAAAACAAGAAGTTACCAAATGTAAGAATAAAAATCAACAAAAATGGTGTAAATAAACTTGCAAACAGTGAAACTACGCAAGCTCGTTCATTATTCAAGCCCAGTGCATGCTGGGAACACCAGCTTCGAAAAGTTACGTAAAATTTACTTGTTTTATTAACCTGTGAAATTACTCAAATTTTCGAATTAATATGACTAGGTTTCTACTTTAGGATTGATACATGATGACGCATTGTAAAGATTACATGCAATAAATCTTTACATGTTTGAATTGAGTACAAATGCAGAATTTACTAAATATTTTCAAGTTCACGCTTAAACTAATTTATTCAATGAAGAAAGTACTTAATATTTTCAGCTATATTTACTTCACTACAATATATATGTTTCCAGTGTAGATATTGTTTTGATGAGTTGTAGAATTCTCATGAAGTTTTAGATTTTAGACTGACTTCATGCGTTCTAGACTGACTTCTCATGAATTCTAGATGAAGTAGGAGTTATAGATGAGTTATAGAATGACTTTTCATGTGTTCTAGGTTAAATGAGTTCTAGACTGACTTCTCATGAATTCTAGATGAAGTAGGAGTTCTAGATGAGTTATAGAATGACTTTTCATGTGTTCTAGGTTAAATGAGTTCTAGACTGACATCTCATGAATTCTAGACTGCCTTCTCATGAATTCTAGATGAAGTAGGAGTTCTAGATGAGTTATAGAATGACTTTTCATGTGTTCTAGGTTAAATGAGTTCTAGACTGACATCTCATGAGTTCTAGAATGAAATATGAATTCTGGACGAGTTATAGACCAACTTCTCATGATTTCTAGATGAAATATGAGTTCTAGAAAAGTTCTAGACTGACTTGTGTATTTTAGACACAATATGAGTTCTAGACAAGTTATTGACTGATGTCTCATGAGTTCTAGATTAAAAATGAGTTCTAGACTGACATCTCATGAGTTCAATACAAAATATGAGTTCTAGTCAAGTTTTAGACTGACGTCTCATTACTTCAAGATGAAATATGCATTCTAGACAAGTTCTAGACTGACATCTCATGAGTTCTAGACAAAATATGAGTTCTAGATGAATTTTTGACCAACTTTTCATGAGTTCTAGATGAAATATGAGTTTAAGACTGACAGTTCATGAGTTGTAGATAAAATGTGAGTTCTAAACTAATGTTTCATGAGTTCTAGAAAACAATGTACACTCTAGGCAAGTTCTAGACTGACTTCTTATGAGTTCTAGATGAATTTTTGACAAACTTTTCATGAGTTCTAGATGAAATATGAGTTTTAGACTGATGCTTCATGAGTTCTAAATGAAATATGAGTTCTAGACTGACGTTTCATTTGTTCAAGATGAACTATGAGTTCTAGACAAGTTCTACACTGGTGTTTCATTAGTTCTAGATGAAATATGAGCTCTAGATGAGTTCTAGACAGGCTTCTCATGAGTTCTAGATGAAATATGATTTCTAGATGAATTATAGACCAACTTATCTTGAGTTCTAGACTAAATTTGAGTTCTAGACGAGTTATTGACCAACTTTTCATGAGTTCTAGATGAAATATGAGTTTAAGACTGACAGTCCATGAGTTGTAGATAAAATGTAAGTTCTAAACTAATGTTTCATGAGTTCTAGAAAACAATGTGCATTCTAGGCAAGTTCTAGACTGACTTCTTATGAGTTCTAGACAAATTTTTGACCAACTTTTCATGAGTTCTAGATGAAATATGAGTTTTAGACTGACGCTTCATGAGTTCTAGATGAAATATGAGTTTTAGACTGACGCTTCATGAATTCTAGATGAAATATGAGTTCTAGACTGACGTTTCATTTGTTCAAGATGAACTATGAGTTCTAGACAAGTTCTACACTGGTGTTTCATTAGTTCTAGATGAAATATGAGCTCTAGATGAGTTCTAGACAGGCTTCGCATGAGTTCTAGATGAAATATGATTTCTAGATGAATTATAGACCAACTTATCTTGAGTTCTAGACTAAATTTGAGTTCTAGACGAGTTATTGACCAACTTTTCATGAGTTCTAGATGAAATATGAGTTTTAGACTGACAGTTCATGAGTTGTAGATAAAATTTGAGTTCTAGACTGACACATCATGAGATCAAGACAAAATATGAGTTCTAGACAAGTTTTAGACTGACGTCTCATTAGTTCTAGATGAAATACGAGTTCTAGATGAGTTCTAGATCGACTTCTCATGAGTTCTAGATGAAGGGCTCTATTTTCATGAGTGCACAAAGTGCAGCGCTACAGGTGCATCTCAATAAATTAGAATGTCGTGGAAAAGTTCATTTATTTCAGTAATTCAACTCAAATTGTGAAACTCGTGTATTAAATAAATTCAGTGCACACAGACTGAAGTAGTTCAAGTCTCTGGTTCTTTTAATTGTGATGATTTTGGCTCACATTTAACAAAATTAGAATACATCATAAGACCAATAAAAAAAACATTTTTAGTGAATTGTTGGCCTTCTGGAAAGTATGTTCATTTACTGTATATGTACTCAATACTTGGTAGGGGCTCCTTTTGCTTTAATTACTGCCTCAATTCGGCGTGGCATGGAGGTGATCAGTTTGTGGCACTGCTGAGGTGGTATGGAAGCCCAGGTTTCTTTGACAGTGGCCTTCAGCTCATCTGCATTTTTTGGTCTCTTGTTTCTCAGTTTCCTCTTGACAATACCCCATAGATGCTCTATGGGGTTCAGGTCTGGTGAGTTTGCTGGCCAGTCAAGCACACCAACACCATGGTCATTTAACCAACTTTTGGTGCTTTTGGCAGTGTGGGCAGGTGCCAAATCCTGCTGGAAAATGAAATCAGCATCTTTAAAAAGCTGGTCAGCAGAAGGAAGCATGAAGTGCTCCAAAATTTCTTGGTAAACGGGTGCAGTGACTTTGGTTTTCAAAAAACACAATGGACCAACACCAGCAGATGACATTGCACCCCAAATCATCACAGACTGTGGAAACTTAGCACTGGACTTCAAGTAACTTGGGCTATGAGCTTCTCCACCCTTCCTCCAGACTCTAGGACCTTGGTTTCCAAATGAAATACAAAACTTGCTCTCATCTGAAAAGAGGACTTTGGACCACTGGGCAACAGTCCAGTTCTTCTTCTCCTTAGCCCAGGTAAGACGCCTCTGACGTTGTCTGTGGTTCAGGAGTGGCTTAACAAGAGGAATACGACAACTGTAGCCAAATTCCTTGACACGTCTGTGTGTGGTGGCTCTTGATGCCTTGACCCCAGCCTCAGTCCATTCCTTGTGAAGTTCACCCAAATTCTTAAATCGATTTTGCTTGACAATCCTCATAAGGCTGCGGTTCTCTCGGTTGGTTGTGCATCTTTTTCTTCCACACTTTTTCCTTCCACTCAACTTTCTGTTAACATGCTTGGATACAGCACTCTGTGAACAGCCAGCTTCTTTGGCAATGAATGTTTGTGGCTTACCCTCCTTGTGAAGGGTGTCAATGATTGTCTTCTGGACAACTGTCAGATCAGCAGTCTTCCCCATGATTGTGTAGCCTAGTGAACCAAACTGAGAGACCACTTTGAAGGCTCAGGAAACCTTTGCAGGTGTTTTGAGTTGATTAGCTGATTGGCATGTCACCATATTCTAATTTTTTGAGATAGTGAATTGGTGGGTTTTTGTTAAATGTGAGCCAAAATCATCACAATTAAAAGAACCAAAGACTTAAACTACTTCAGTCTGTGTGCATTGAATTTATTTAATACATGAGTTTCACAATTTGAGTTGAATTACTGAAATAAATGAACTTTTCCACGACATTCTAATTTATTGAGATGCACCTGTATGTGCTACGACTGCGCAACATCTTATCCAATTTTTGCTGATTCTACGTGCAATTTCCGTGCCAGCACAAAGTGCAAGTGGGCGTGGGTGGGAGTGTTTGCGCTACTGTGGGTGTATTGTATGTAAATGAAGTGGCACAAAGTGCAATTTGCTATTTTCCTGAGAATGTTGTCATTGCGCTAAGACGTTTCAATACCACCTCTTAACTCAGTTCCTGCATTTGCAGTTTGGAGATTTCACCAGCAGGTGCTAATAAAGTTCATGTCCAAACTCTGTAAATATAGTGGAACATTAAATGAAGTCCTGATAATCACTGTTTGGTTGAAACAAAAAATTATGAGATTTGTGTTAAACATTCTAGCGGTCATGGTTTATTTATTATTAGTATTAGTATTATTATTATTATCATTATTATTTTTATTATTATTATTATTTGTATTATTATGTTTATATGTATTATTATTCTTTTATATTTATAGTTGCATTTATGATTTAATTTTGACTAGTAATTTTCCACCAGTTGTCATAGAGTACTTTTTAATCACTGCAAAATGGGCCAGTGGAACAAGTTAAATGTTTGTTTTTAAATAGATTTTGTTTGACCACTTCATTATTTGTATGAGAGTTTTGTTTCATTTGAAGTGTAATTTGAATTTACAAATATTTTTGGTTGAATTTTTTCATTTCAATAAATGAATAAACTGTTTCAAAATGGACCAGAAGAAGTAGTGTGTGCCGATACAATCACTGTTAATACTAGCCATGATTTGTGTGTCGATAGATGAAAAAGACTAATAATAATTGCTTAATTTAACGGAGCATAAATCCAAATTCTGACGAGAATCACATTTTCTATGTGTATAAAACATTCAACAGTTCTTACAGTCCATTTACACTACCAACTTCTCATGAATGTGCTGTCTTTGTTTAAATCGTTGGTGCTTGAGGAAATGAACTATATAATAGGACGCAGATGGTGGAATAACCGGAGAAGAACCTCTTGGTCATGCCTTTTGTGCGTTGCACGGGCGATTTCTGCCAAACCCACTTGAGCCTAGACTTCTAAACTGATGTCTCATGAGTTCTAGATTAAATATAATTTCTATCTAAGTACTAGACCAACATCTCATGAGTTCTAGACCAGTTCTAGACTGACTTCTCAAGAGATATAGATGAGTTCTAGATGAGTTTTAGATAGAGGTCTCATTATAATATGAGATATACGGTAGGACTGGTGAGATCTAGAACGTCCTGTTGTGATGATAAATACATATGATCTTGAGTCTCATCTTCCATAAGATAATTTATTTTCTTGTTGGTGGGTTTGATGGTTCTTGTTCCTCATGGCATGTTATATGGCAGCCGTCTTTTTGACTGTTCTGGGCACGATCGGAAGTGTAGAATCATCTCAGTCCTGCAATGCCAAACCACATCTGAGACTCACACAAACATCGTAACTACTGTATCAAAACGGTGACAGTCAAAACCCTGGTGTCCACTCTCGGATTTCGAGTGGATGTGCGGGTACGCTGTAATAACCTGGTAAAAAAAAGGTTAAAAACAAAATCTTCTAACAGTCACCTTGGCTGGTAGGCTAAAAAGTAAATTTCAGACCCTGGCTGTGGATCTTTGAGATGTAATAAACTGCTGCGTTAGCTGAACACAGAAGTGCTGAGAACTTTGCAGGATAAAAGCATATTAAAAGCCTTGTCAGTTCAGCTGGGTTTGATGTACAGTTGTCGCTGACATCATGATGGAGTGCCAGGACGAGGGGCGCATGATGAGCGAGCTGAACGGGTCACACTGCTAACGGCTCCCAGGGGACCAGTGGAGATCAGGCTGGGGACGGCAGCTGTCTCACTGTGAGTCTGTGCTACAGATGGGGCTCACAAATACACACAACACACCTGGTGCAACCTACACACGCTGACCTTTCTTCAGTATCTCTCACAAGTGCGAACAAACCAAACCAAAACATAACCATAACCCTAACAACAGCTTCTAAGGCAGCATCCTGACCGAAATGAAACCTCATTAGTGACTGAACTGGAGTCAACTCCATACACATCTATATTTCTCACAACTTGCTCCGTCATTTTTAATGAAAAGGACACAGTTGATGCAAAATGTAGCTGTTCATCTTTTGGAACAATCTGCATCAAGAACACCCCTATGCCGTCTAGGTAGGCACCTCACTACACATCTAACTATAACTACATCAAATGGTCACGAGTGTATTTCTGAAGAGCAGAATTCGTATTCTCAAATACACCAGTTCTTCATTGTGCATTGATTGTGTTTCAATGGCTTTATTCACATGTGAGTATTTAATGCTGCTCAGGTACGAGGGGCCTCTCTAATAACACTGCTCATATGACTAAAGCACAATTACCCAGGAGAACTGAATAGAATACGCTAAACAAGCTTTAACTTCTTTTAACCTCGCAGTTTATTTGTGAGGAAGAACTGCAGTGTTTCTACTGAATCTGTCATTCACTGTGAAAGTCATTGAGCTAAAACTGCTGCTCTTTATTAAAGGAATGGTTCTGTCATCATTTACTCACACTCATGTTGTTTTAAACCTGTATGACTTTCTTTTTTTGTGGAACACAGAATGTGACCAGGTGCTGTCAAGCTCCAAATATGAGGTAAAACACCATTAAGGTATCACAAAAGCACGTTATATTCTGTGTCTTCTGAAGTGATACAAGAACTTACATTAGAGTCCGTTCCTTACACAAAGCTAACGTATGACTCTAAATATAGAGTATGAGCTGTAAACTACATTTATGATTAATTCACTGTGCTTTTTGGAAACGTTTATGGTGTTTTTGTTCTTTATGGAGATTGACAGCCAAGTGTAGATGCGTAGAAAAAAACATCTCCTTTGAGGGTGAGTAAATGATGACAGAATTCTAATTTTTGTGTGAACGGACCCTTTGTTCAGTAATTGGGCACTCAGGGGAATCTTAAAATCGAAGAGAAACTCTCATAAGAACAAAGTAAGTGCCCGTTTGTGGTGTGGGAACGAGGCCCGTGACAAGCGAGTGTTCTTAAATAAAGCCAGCGGTAAAAATTAGTGCGTGACAGAATCCGTAAATTGCACGTCTGTGTGAACTGACTGAACCTTTCAAATCCAGGAGCGAGCGATAAGACTTAATGAAATGTCGGAACGCTGTCGCTGTTAGCACTGAAGGATGCGTGGCTCAATAATCCATCTCAATAGATCAGCGTGAAGGCTTTGGAAATTAGCATGTGTCCTTATCAAAGCGATGACTTGACAGGCGTTCTCTCTCTCAAGGCACCATCCCCTCGCTCTGTCGACTTCTCTCTTTATGACTCGCCGTCTACACGATGTGATTTATATCCGTCTTCGCAAAACAAACCGCACTAAATTACTACATTGACTGATACATATTAATTACCTCAATGACAAGACGCGAACAATTGTGTTTGGATCCCTCATGGCAGTTTTGAGTGTCTGATCATTTACACTGGAAGAACAAGCACTTAGAGAAAAAAACAAACACCACAACACCATATTAAAATAATATTCTGACTTGACGCTGTCAGAGCCGTTTGGTTGCATATGGTGACTAGAGATACACAACGAAATATTTTCAAAATCGACCAGTTGTGGGTTGACTGAATGACTACTATTGGCCAGAATGAAGCCTTGTTTCAGGTTCACCAGATTCATTTGGATGTGTTTCTTAAGGGCCATTTAAATCAGACACATTCTTCCCTTTGAAAACAGCTAGACGAACATAATGCAGAATAGAGTTTTTCTAATCATAACCTTGTGTGACCCCGTGTACACATGCGTGGATGTTGCATTTGGGCTTCGCTATACGCAACACATAATTTCATTTCATTTAAACCGACTGATCTCAGTTCAGGAGACTCGGTGCTGTCAGGAAAGTGTTAAACTTTCGACGTATGGAGTCACGTGACAAAACAACATGGCGCTGATCACAGCGGAGTTTGTCTTTTGGAGAAATGCCTACAAAACTACATCTGGTAAGAAACCTAATTACGTTTTTACACTGAAACCTGTTCGAGTCCAAAGATTAAAGTCTCTAGTGTCATCCGATATGCCATTTTTAAAATATGAGCGATTTATCGTGAAACGCCACGCTGATAAACACAATGTACACTATAGTGGACATTAGCAGTTTTTTCCTTAGATATCTCATATTCACTGTGCATTATCACATTCAGAATCAAATCATTTTGCTTTCAGAGTCTTTATATGGAGTTAGGATGAAAATAAGGTGCATTTGAAACTGTTCTGAGACCAGTGCAGACAGACAGCACACTGGAGGTTAAGTCATTCACTAAATAGGGAGCAAGGGAGCATCCTATAGCTCTCTATGCAGTTAAGTGCATTCACTCCTAAAATCTGATCAAAAGTTCAGTTTCAGGCTGCAGATGATGTTTGGATCACTCAACATGTTTGACAGACATGTGACAATGATAATCAGTACATAGATTCAGAATTTATAATGTATCATTTTATTTTAACATGGTTGACAGTGATTGGATGATGCTGGACATTACTTTGAATCAGAATTAATTATGCTAATTTCTGATTAACATCTCAAAAACATGAATAATCAACACTCCTGGACACATAATAAAATATTTGATGAAAAATATCTGACTTTCTATAGCTTGATATTATTTAAAATTTCACAACTTAATCCCGCTGTCCACATATGAGGACATACATTTTTAGGAAAACGATTTGCTGTAGAATGTTTTTGCTTGTGTATTACGTGCTACTAGTTAAACATAAATGGAAAATGCTCTCAGCAGTCGTGCTCGGGTCTCATAAGGTTATGTAAATGCACAATTAGATAAAGAAGATCTCACTAGTCAAACATTGTGATGCATGTGCATATGCGGACAGACGTTATTGCGTTGCTGTTTAATCGATGTTTAAATGTGCCACATATTAAATATGCCATGTCAAGATAAATATAGTTCAGCTTCTAAAAACGTGTCTTGAGACTACTGCATTCTTTCCATTCTGTTGTTTTTGAACACAACAAAAAACATCCTGTGTGAACACCCCCTAAGAAACATGTCTGATCATCAGAATATGATGGACATGAGCCAAAACCAGTCTAAGTATCCAGGGTCTCCTTAAGACAGACTAGCGCTTTTAAAAACATGTAGTGGTGACACGCTGTGACCCCTGGGACTCGTTCGGATGCTGGGATGCCCTGAATGTGCAGTAAAGAAGAGCGGAGCTTCACGCAGGTTCAACCCTCATAAGCAGCTCCTGTAGTCATTATCAAAAGACCTTTGCGTTCGGACCCGAGGGACGATGGTAATGAACTCCGACACTGACTGCCAAACCGCTACATACTGCACACGCTCTAATGAGAGACGCACAGAACATCAAGAAACACCCTCCACATGTGCTGCTGTACATCATGACACAACAATCACTTCCAGAATTATTCTGCAGAAATTAGCTCACGGCCTTGTGCAGCCATACACTTTCATAGAGATTCACTGATACATATGCCATTTTCATCATTAATAGAAATTCAGTATGAAAATACAGTATAATGTTGTCATTGCTATTAGTGAGATTTTCAATGTCAATCTTAAACATATCAGTTACATAAAAAAAATAAAGAAAAAAGTTAATTGAATAAAATAGATAACACACCTAAGACTTTGAGTAGAATTAATTGCAAAAGTTTGAGAAAAAGAAGCATAAAAAAAGCTGAACTCAGGGTGTATAAAATGGCTCCTAGTGAAAGTGTTTCTGTATGGTAGATGTGTTTACACTATGTTCATGATTAATAGATGCTGATTATCATCATCTCACTTTCTGCTTCTAATCTCAGCAGGACACTAAATGAATGCAGGAGCTTTTACACACATACACACACACACACAAAAACACACATATACACACACAAAGTATACACTTCAACAATCTTACTCAAGTATTTTTTCCTTAGTTTCCAGAAAAGAAAAAAAAAGCAAGATAAAGCAAGATAAATGTATTTAATTTTGTCTTTTGTCTTGTTGCACTGCCAGATCTGAGTCAATGGACAAAACACACAAACTAATATTTAAGATACATTCTCTGAAAACAAGCCTACTTATCTTGTGCAATTGTGATTCTCAGGTAAATATATCCTGTTTCATGGGTGTTTAGATATTTGTTTTTATCTGGAAAATCACAATACTTGTTAAAAATGTGTTATTTGCAGTGTATGTAGTATCTATATAACACAAAGTTTTGGCTGTATAAGGATAGGGAATGGCATTGATTGGATTGGAATGAATTGTTTGTTCTTGAAAAGAAAATGCTCAGTTTGATTTAAATCTGATTCATCTATTGAGCACGATATGCACATGTTGGCACTTTCTAGTTGAAACTGATCTCCATGTTCATCAGACGATTTACGTTTACATTTATTCATTTAGTAGACACTTTTATCCAAAACGGCTTACAAATGAGGAGAACAATAGAAGTGATTCATCCAACAAAAGGGGCAACAATATAATAAGTGCTGTAATACAAGTCTCACATATCTTAGAGCAGGTATGCATTAGTATGAATGGGTTAGTTGTTCACAGAAAAGATGTGTCTTTAGCTGTTTTTTGAAAGAGGCTAAAGACACAGCCGCTCGAGTGGAATTAGGCAGGTCATTCCACCAGCGGGGAACAGTCAAAGATAAAGGTCCGGGACAGTGATTTTGTGCCTTTATGAGATGGCACAATGAGGTGCCATTCACCTGCAGAACACAAGCTTCTGGAGGGCACATAAGTCTGAAGTACTGGGTTTAGATAGTGGGGTGCGGAGCTAGTGGTTATTCTGTAAGCAAGCATCAATGCCTTGAACTTAACATGAGCAACTATTGGCAGCCAGTGCAATTTGATGAGGAGAGGTGTGACGTGCACTCTCTTGGGCTCGATGAAGACCACTCTCACTGCCGCATTCTGGACCATTGCAGAGGTTTGTCAGTACATGCAGGAAGGCCTGTCAGAAGAACATTGCAATAGTCCAGCATGGATAGAACAAGAGCTTGGATGAGGAGTTGTTTAGCATGCTCTGATAGGAAGGGCCTGATCTTCCTAATGTTGTACAAGGCAAATCTGCACGATCGGGCAGTCCTTGCGATGTGGTCTGTGAAGTACAACTGATCGTCAAACACAACTCCAAGATTTATGGCTGTCCTGGATGGTGTAATCATTAAGGAGTCTAGCTGAATGGTGAAGTTGTGATGAATTGCTGAGCTCGCTGGAAGCATGAGCAGCTCTGTCTTAGCAAGGTTGAGTTGGAGGTGGTGATCTTTCATCCAACACGAAATGTCTGCTAGGCAAGCTGAGATCCAGGCCGCTACCGTCGGATCATCAGGCTGGAATAAGAGGTAGAGTTGTGTGTCATCAGCATAGCAGTGATAGGAAAAGCCATGTGCCTGCATGACGGATCCTAGTAATGACATGTATATGGAGAAGACGAGTGGTCCAAGCACTGAACCCTGCGGCACCCCGGTAGCTAGTTGGTGAGACTTAGACACATCTCCCCTCCAAGACACCCTGAAAGACCTACCTGTGAGATAAGACTTGAACCACTGGAGCGAGGTTCCTGTGATGCCCTTTGTCATGAGGGTTGACAGGAGAATCTGGTGGTTTACAGTGTCGAAAGCAGCATACAGATCCAGCAGGATGAGTACGGATGATTTGGATGCTGCTCCCCCCAGTCTCAGAGCTTCAGATGATGGCGTAACGCCACAAACCCTAAACACTGCTCTATGGCGACCTGCAGTGCGTTTCACATGTGGTGTTAGTTTATGTCTGTCTTTGTTTTGTTTGTTAGTCGTTCCTTTTTATTAATGTGTACATTACAGACCTTGGCATTTTAAAACTGGTTTCAGTATGGCCCCACATAAATGGGTCATTAGACTTATTGTGTGGATTTTAATTGTTAACTTTATCCACGGATTAAGTGAAGATAATACAGCTGGCAGCATTATCAGATATTCCTGGGACTATTCCTTTACTCCAGTGCAACTTTAAATCCTCGGACGGTGCTATAGCACATCGCATACCAAGCTTTTTGTGTTCCTCTTACTATAAGGCCACTCAAAGTAAATGAAAACGAGGAAGGAAAGGAAGCATCAGACAGAGACTGAAAAATAAGTAAAAATAAATGACCCTTACCTGCGATTTTACTGATCAATGCCCAGTCTCTGAGGGGAAAACTGAAGAAGACAGCAAATCTATGCTACCTGCAGGAATATAGGAATGCCTGCCTGCTGGCAATATCAGAAACGTGGCTGGATGGGAGCATTCCGTCGAGCGAAGCTGAGCCAACAGGCTTTTATCGCATATAGGACGGATCGAAACCCCAACATTACAGGAAAGTCGTGTGGTGGAGGAGTGTGTCTTCTTGTTCGAGATACCTGGTGCAGATCAGTGGTGGTAAGGGAGAGTCTCTGTACCCCAGATATTGAACTAATTTGTGTGTCACTATGTCCATTCTACCTTCCCTGGGAGTTTCCACAACTGTCACTGTTGTTTATATTCATCCCCAAGCAAACTCAGTTAAAGCATCAGAGGTGCTATATCAACTTTCACAAAGGCTTGAAACGCTTTCCCCTGATGCACCCAAATTTATTTTAGGGGATTTAAATAACTGTTCTTTGAAAAACTGTCTACGGACATACTATTTCGAAGAGGAAATGGGGATAGTGCACAAGTTGTTAGGATTGCGCTGTCTCCTGTGTCTGGACTGTGAGTGAGGAGTGTTAGTGATAGTAGGAATTAGGAAGCACATAGTGGTATAGAATAGAGAAGATGTCAAAAAGCAGTAGACAAGAAGAGAAGATAAAATGTGCGATACTTAAGTGCCTTGTCAGTGGACTCACACAGGTAGACTCGCTGTTCTTTACACTCGTAGATCTTCACACGAGGGCTGGTGCGATGCGTGTATCAAATATATACACCGCTGTAACTTCGATGCTTGAAAACAGTGGGACACGCCTTATTATTTAGCAAAACAAAGCTAGAATACGAGCACACTGAAACTGAAAGCTTAAGCAAGATGAGCACGTGAACAAACGTGACTTCAACACACAGTAAACAAGTGTCTCCTAGCAACGATAACTACTTAAAAATGAGTGAAACAAGTAATAAACACACTTACACACTGCTGCTGACTTCTGCTGGTAGATTGCAGATGATCACAGACATCATCTTCTTAATACTCCCTCTCTGATTGTGTAACTGATTTCAACCAATGGATTTAAACTGGGGCTGTGAATCGATTAAAAACGAACTAATCAATCTAATTCAAACTAATTAAGAACCGTTTTCTGTATGGGGGCCTGGGTAGCTCAGCGAGTAAAGACGCTGACTACCACCCCTGTAGTCGCGCTACGTCTCCATGGTAACGCGCTCAACAAGCCATGTGATAAAATGCGCGGATTGACGGTCTCAGACGCTCTATTTCAGATAGAGTTCATTAGACACCTTTCTACAGATATAAATCTTTGATAAAAGTATACGTTTACATGCCACAAAGTCAGTGGACATGCTGTAATAAAAAGTTGGGCAAAATCTTTTTTTAATAATAGAATCAAATGGGCAGATTCAATTGATATCAAACTTTATTGGCAAGAGAAACTTAAGTGTACATTGCCCATCCATTATTAGACACTAAATATACAGATAAAAACATACTGAGTGCTGAAATGTAATTTGCTGAAGTTTAAAATCTCTAAACTACTATTTCTCTGGCTGTCGTTTAGTCTCTATTGCACACATGGTGGGTCTCTTTCGTGCAGTTTTGCTTTGACACTGATTCAGATGAAAGTGAGTGATCGTTTTTGGGTGATGAGACACAGAAAGAGACACAGTAGCTTGCGTATCTCTCCCACACCTGTCTCACCACTTGCGGGTGAATTCTCCATACATTAAATCTGCTCCCATGTTTATTATGTCCGGGACATGCGTCGCGTGTAATGAATAAGCGTGTACTTCTCTACACAATCAGTTTCTGTGCTAGGATGTGCAGTCGAGTCGAGCGGGCACCTCCTGGAAATTTAAATATGCCAATTTTACAGGAAGTGATAAAAACAGATACTGCATTCATTGCATAATGCATTACATTTCCCAGCCCTGAATTAAACAGAACTGAATTGAAACTGATCAAAACAAACTGATTGAAATCATGATTCTATCTGTTGAGTTTGTGCATTAATTAAAAGTCATTGAGCTGATTGACATAAAGCTACAACATCTACAGTACAAGTTACACAGAATAACGAGAAAGGCCTTTAATCCACTGCTATTCTTTTATTAATGAGGGATAATCCCATCTTTTCAGGAAACAGATATTAATTTACGAATAATCATGGGGTGATTGAATATAATCAGCAGTATTGATGGATTACAGTAGATAACACCAATCAAATATACAACATGTTCTCATAAGATGATTTTACATACACATGTTTAATTTGTTGATGTGTGTTCATTTGCCTGCATTCCAACATAAATCATTTTATGGATATATATATGTCATTTTAATCAAAATCAACATGAAACCGTTCACAACCCATTTGACTTCCTTTTTATATTTAGAATAACATGCATGGAATGTGCATTTACAAAGGAAATAGAGTCGACTTTGATTTCATATAGACTTTAATCATGTCATTTAATGTTACAGTGTCTGATTTCCACTCATTTGTGAATCTGCCTGAAAGTAACAGAAGCTGCTGAATCAGTTTACTGATTGTTGCTATAAAAAGAAACAAATGTGATAGAATCTCTCATGAGAAGAAACTTTTTCTTTTCAAATCTAAAAGCCCCAAAGACACGAAATGCAACAGCTGCAGGTGAAAATATATAATTAGATACACAAACACAAACATAATAAAACACACCGGCACAACACACATCAAGAACTGAACACAACTAAAACAAAACCAAGAAGAAAATTTAATCCAGGATGTTTTCAATCCTATCTGCCAAACAAACTACCACAATTCATGCACACACACACACACACACACACACACACACACACACACACACACACACATTTACACACACACATGAGTAGTTAAGATCTTCTGAGAAGTATAAGTAGATGTGACCTTGATTTCTGACTCCATTAAACTCTCATGAAGACTGAAGCAGATGCACACAAACACTTCTATCTACATTCCATCAGAACACAGTTCATTATGCAAGTAGCACTTTGAAGAAAACTCTGTCGCCCCCTTGAGTACTGAGGTTTGTTACCGCCACAGTAACACAACGACACACGTTCATAATGTACAACAGGTCTGTGCACTTGCAATGTCTCTGAACCTGTCAGAAAAAAAACCCTGGTCATATTTAACACACACACACACACACACACACACACACACAACAATATGAAAATGCATTAAATTCAATCTTGCTTAAAGAAAATTAAGGCTACATTCAGGACCCTTAAGATTTTTTGTATTGTGACATTATTTTCAGGATCTCATTACCGTTACACATTTGGACATTTTACTTTTAATATTTCCATTGTTTTTAAGCTTGTGCGACCTCACAACCACATGCCTGGACGCTGTATTTTGGCTTCACTTTACACAACACATAATTTAATTTAAACTCACTGATCTCAGTTCAGGAGACTCTGTACTGTCAGTAAAGGGTTAAAATTTCGACGTATGCCAAAACAACAGGGCGGCGATCGCAGAGGAGTTTGTGTTCGCTTGAAACGCCAACAAAACTACATCTGGTAAGAAACTTAATTAAGTTTTACTCTCTCACTCTCTAGTGTCATCTGATATGCCATCTTTAAATGTTAGCAATTTATCGTGAAATGGCACGCTGTTAAACACAGTGACCACATGTGTGGACTGTATGTTCAGTTTCAGTTAAAATATCTTATATTCACTGTACATTATCACATTGAGAATAAATGAATTCATCCAAAAGCTGAAAAATGTGTCTTTCAGAGGATTTATATGGAGTTAGGATGAAAATAAGGTGCATTTCAAACTGTTCTGAGACCAGTGCAGACAGACAGCACACTGGAGGTTAAGTCATTCACTAAATAGGGAGCAAGGGAGCATCCTATAGCTCTCTATGCAGTTAAGTGCATTCACTCCTAAAATCTGATCAAAAGTTCAGTTTCAGGCTGCAGATGATGTTTGTATCACTCAACATGTTTGACAGACATGTGACAATGATAATCAGTACATAGATTCAGAATTTATAATGTATCATTATATTTTAACATGATTGACAGTGATTGGTTGATGCTGGACATTACTTTAAATCTGAATTAATTATGATAATTTCTGATGTAATGTCTGTAACGTCTAAAAACATGAATAATCAACACTCCTGGAAACATCATAAACTATTTGATGAAATAAATCTGACTTTCTATAACTTGATATTATTTAAAATTGTACAACTTAGTCCCGCTGTCCACATATGAGGACATACATTTTTAGGAAAACTATTTGCTAAAACTATTTCTTTTTTTTGTGCATGTTTCTTAGGTGCTGACTAGGAAAACACAGCAGTCACACAGGGGTCATCAGGAGGTTAATGATGATTTTCATTACTGTAACACAGTCATGTTTGTACTCTATTACAACTAACAAGATGCAGTTTAAAATGATTTTCTAAATTAAAATCAGCAATAATGCAACGCAATACAAAGGGAGTGCTACTATGATGTATAAATGTTTTACAATTTAAATATTTATATATATATATATATATATATATATATATATATATATATATATATATATATATATATATATATATATTCATGCTACAGTAATGAGAATGTCATAATGGCCATCTTTTTTCGCAAGTAATGAAAGTTGGGGATAAATGTGTGAAACTGTCATGAAAATAATGTCACAATATAAAAAAAATTAATGCCCAAAAAAAAAAATAAAAAAATAAATCATTTTCAAAATACAATTTTTATTTATTTATTTGAGTAAAATAGGACATTCTCTAAACAGGTTTCTTGAGAATAACCCACTTGTGTAATGTATGTTTCTGGCCTTAAAATGGGAGGCAACCCACCCCACCATCACTGGTCAAATCAATCCGGCGGAGTGATTGACAGACGGATAAATGGACACAAAGATGGATGGACTGATTGATTAGAGACAGAATCTGTTTTTTGTAAAAGTCGACGGGTCGGTTGGGTTAGGTTGGGTTGACTAATCAAATGGCTTGTAGAGAAGATGTTAGTTAGTGAAGTATTCCACAATAGAGGAAAAACAAAACAAAGGTCCAGACAAACTCATTTAGAAATTCATTGAACACCATGTCATTTCACTCTGCTCACTAGACAGTCTGTGGCTGGTAACCGGTGACTAGAGAGTCAACAAATCAATACCACTGAATATGATCGACTCAGGGATATATCCTCCACTGACAGCTGCTGGAATATTGATCCAATTCCCGATATCAATCAAAGCAGAGGCCAACACTCTCATACATTATTCAGCCTTTCAGTTTCAGCTGTGCTGCAGATTAATGCTAATGGACAGAACATTCACAAATCATCATTACTGAGAAACCCCAGGACACATGAGATATTAAAGATCATTAACAGCAAGATGCATTTCCAAGTGCTAACTAGTTATGGTTGTATCAGAGGGGTCTGACCTTGACTTTGACCCCTGATGCCGGTCACTTTATTTTTTATTTTCAATTCAAAGATGTTGGAAAGAACCTCTCAGCTGACCAGTTCAAAGGTCACTATGCTAACTATGTGTAAACACTCTTACACGGTGAGTCTAGCGTGACGCTCCTGTTCTACCCGCTCCGTATGGGACTCGAACCGGCGTCTCCGGCGTGGGAGGCAGGTGCGCTAACAAGGAGGCTAAAGGCTACAGCCTCTAGCATCAGTCGCTAGTGCACCTCTTGAGGTCAGGAGAGTGAGGTTTATACACAACGCACAGCTATCTATCAGCTAGCCACTGTTACACTCACTCCCATCCGGGTCATGGCACCACTGTGACACTCCTGTTCTACCCGCTCCTTACGGGACTCGAACCGGCGTCTCCAGCGTGGGAGGCAGGTGCTCTAACAAGGAGGCTAAAGGTTACAGCCTCTAGCATCAGTCGCTAGTGCACCTCTTGAGGTCAGGAGAGTGAGGTTTATACACAATGCACAGCTATCTATCAGCTGGCCACCGTTACACTCACTCCCATCCGGGTCATGGCACCACTGTGACACTCCTGTTCTACCCGCTCCTTACGGGACTCGAACCGGCGTCTCCAGCGTGGGAGGCAGGTGCTCTAACAAGGAGGCTAAAGGTTACAGCCTCTAGCGTCAGTCGCTAGTGCACCTCTTGAGGTCAGGAGAGTGAGGTTTATACACAATGCACAGCTATCTATCAGCAGGCCACCATTACACTCACTCCCCTAAACCTCACTCCCATCTGGGTCATGGCACCATTGTGACGCTCCTGTTCTACCCGCTCCTTACGGGACTCGAACCGGCGTCTCCAGCGTGGGAGGCAGGTGCTCTAACAAGGAGGCTAAAGGCTACAGCCTCTAGCATCAGTCGCTAGTGCACCTCTTGAGGTCAGGAGAGTGAGGTTTATACACAATGCACAGCTATCTATCAGCTGGCCACTGTTACACTCACTCCCATCCGGGTCATGGCACCACTGTGACACTCCTGTTCTACCCGCTCCTTACGGGACTCGAACCGGCGTCTCCAGCGTGGGAGGCAGGTGCTCTAACAAGGAGGCTAAAGGCTACAGCCTCTAGCGTCAGTCGCTAGTGCACCTCTTGAGGTCAGGAGAGTGAGGTTTATACACATTGCACAGCTATCTATCAGCTGGCCACCATTACACTCACTCCCCTAAACCTCACTCCCATCTGGGTCACGGCACCATTGTGACGCTCCTGTTCTACCCGCTCCTTACAGGACTCGAACCGGCGTCTCCGGCATGGGAGGCAGGTGCTCTAACAAGGAGGCTAAAGGATACAGCCTCTAGCATCAGTCGCTAGTGCACCTCTTGACGTCAGGAGAGTGAGGTTTATACACAATGCACAGCTATCTATCAGCTGGCCACCATTACACTAACATCTGAATCAATAGCACAGTTTAAGAAACAGAGAGATCTGAAATAACAAAGATGGATTTTGATATGTTATTCTGCATTTTCTAAAGAAAATATGTAGTGAGGGGCCGGTTGTACCAGCCATGCATTAGTTAAAATATAGATTAGTCATAGGGTAAATGGGCACTAAGTTACACCAAGTTTACACCAATACACTTATAGCATATAAACTAAGACTGCAAATCCTGAGGTAGCTGCCTTTTTGCCTCATTGACCTATCAGTCACATCATTGTTAGAATACCAGCATTCATTCAGACTAAACGAATAACAAAGGTCTAATAATCTAGAACAAATTCAAGAGATGTTTGGCGATAACAAAGTGTACATTTAATAACTACATTTCAAATTTCTCGCTAGAAATGGAAAAGTTGTAAAAAGGTGAAAAGAAAGGCCTTACATTTATACACAAACTGGCTGTAAACTGCCTCTTCAGCAGCTATTTTCTCTCTTTCTGTGGGATTTCATAGGCAGTGAAGGATACATCTAATCGATCAGATGAAGGTATCAGGATGTGAGGAGAACATTTGATTCAGACTTGCCTTGACCCCTCCCTACATCCGTGTACAGGCTCCGGAGGCAGCATTTTCCAGTTTTCAGACGCAGACTAAATATTAATGGAAGTCTCCGACCAGGTAAAACGGTTTCAATAAAAAACAAACTGATTGAATTACAGCACACTGGAAATATATATATATATTTGTCTTAATTAAGCAAAATGACAATATTTCGATATTTTACTGGAAAACCTGCTGTTACTGGCATGCCAAATTTCATCACACAAAATATATAGGATCCTACTGTTTCTATTCATATTTATTTATTGCCCCTTATTAATTTTACATATTTAAAGATCCTATTTATTACATTTACTTACTGTGTTTTTTTACAAATTGTATTTCAATGGAAATGTAATTTATTGAATCTGACAGTTGACAAAAAAGCTTTGAACATCAACCGTAACAAGATTAAACTGAAATGCACGGCTTTTCAACACCTCTGTTTCCAATATGAAGGCTGCTTATGAGATCAATAAAAGATAAACGTCACATTATGTGACGAGACATTGTTTTACAGACAGCTTATGACCTTCTAGCTTTATATTGCATTAAGATCAGGTGGTGCAACTAAATTAAGCACTGACTTAATTACAAACTATCTAGTTACTAAGCCCTTAGTTTGAACTTTACATCCCAACTCAAGTGAGACTTTACAGATGGCTAGTGTAACTAATGTGATGTGCTAAGAACAAAATAAAGGAAATATGTGAGAGCACACATATCATGAAGATGACATGTTACTGTAGAATCACAAGAACATTACAGAAACACATGAAATAAAACTGCTGATTCAGCACAATAGAATATTCCATTAAACTGAAGTGTAGCTTTAAGAACAACAATACTGAGCAAAATACCAAGAGCTCTACAGTCTGTCAGAACCCAGTACACACAATATTCAAGAATTTATATAAATATATGATATGCAAACACACAGATAAACACAAACACACATTATTTGAAGTTCTCAGATACGCCACTGAATCTCTTAACATTTCAATGTGTTTGTTATCATTGAACCACACACACACTCACACACATGCACACACGCACTCAAACACACACAAACACACACACTCACACACTCACACACACACAAACACACACTCACACAGACACATTCACATACACACACACACACACACACTCACATATACACTCACACACACACTCATACAAACATACACACACACACACACACTCACACACACATTCACACACTCACACACAGACACATTCACATACACACACACACACACTCACATATACACTCACACACACACACACACACTCATACAAACGCACACACACACACACACACACGCACTCACATGCACACAAACACACACACTCACACTCTCACACACAGACACATTCACATACACACACACACACACTCACATATACACACACACACACACACACACTCATACAAACGCACACACACACACACTCACAAACACACACACGCACTCACATGCACACACACGCACTCACATGCACACACGCACAAACACACACACACACTCACACAAACACGCACACACACACACACACTCTCACACACGCGCACACACTCGCACAAACACACACATACTCACACACACACACACTCGCACAAACACACACATACTCACACACACACACACGTACACACACTCACTCACACACACACACGCACACACGCACACACACTCATGCACACACACACACGCACACACACACACGCACACACACACACACACACTCGCACAAACACACACACACACACACACTCGCACAAACACACACACACACACACAAACGCACACACACACACACACACACACGCACACACACACACACTCATGCACACACACTCATGCACACACACACACACACACACACTCATGCACACACACACATACACACACACTCACATATATACACGCGCACACACACACATACACACACACACACTCACATATATACACGCACACACACACACACACACACAGAGCCTGTAGCTGTTACTCTGAGTGTCTGTCCGTTTCGCAGATTCACCAGCGTGTCGTTTTGTAAAAGCGTGCTCAATCTATCTTGAATGACACATTAGAGGGTGACAGCTTTGGCAGTGGTTCGCTCCAGCCATTTTACAGTCCTGCACCTGTTCTCCAAACCCTGTCAGCCATCTTGCCATGCCACATTGATTTTTCAATTTCAACCCTGTTTCTCATTCAGTGCTGCAGTGACGCTGTGAAACCAGAAGCTGAACTGTGCTCTGATTAGACACCAGACAGAGAAGTCCACACCATGGGAAACAGAACACTCTCTTTAAAGGGATAGTTCACCTTAAAATAAACATTGTTATTATTTACTCACTCTCATGTTGCCCCACACGTGTAAGCTGTTGACCGTCATGGTCACTGCGAGATACTGTTGCATGGAAAAGAGCTGCGTAAATATTCTTCAGAATTTATCCACGCGTTTCAAAGAATGAATAGCAGCATATGGGTTTGGAATGACATGAAATCATTAACTAGTTCATCAATCTATCATGAATGAATGAATCAAACTCAGAATGCAGACCTCTTCTGACACGCTTTTCCACACATCGTTTTATTATATCCATGCATATGGTTACAGACAGGTAAAAAATCCCTCACGATGCTGAAACTTCTCCTGTCTTGCCTGATGACGTGAGCTCCGCTGTCTTCACTCTCATTGCAGTCGTTTGCAAATGTCGCTCGTCATTTGCATAAAGTTGATATTTTCTCAACTTGTCTTGTCGCTCTCCATGGCGATCTCTGATGCCAGCGGCCATGACAGCTCACGTCGCCGGAAGCTGCTATACTCTCATTGAAAATGAATGGGATGGTGTCGCTGTCTCGCGCTATGATGCTGCCGGTGTGAACGGGGCTTATAGCATCTTCAAGTAGCCGCAACATCCCGCAGAACACAAACCAATACACTGTGAGTTCCTGTGCGTCATTTTAACACATTCATCTCCTCAAGAAGAGCTGTACTGTGTATATGTGCCTGTGTATCACATCTGTCCATACAGACAGTCTAACTGTATCCCAAAAGAAATGCTCACTACACATATGAAACCACACGGAATATTTTAATTCTGACTGTACAGGGCTCATGATCCCACTTGAATCCTGTGAACCAGGAATGAATCATCCCCATCAAATGGGTTGAAAAATGAAGGAAAACAGGGTTTTTCTTACACTCTTGAAGAATTTGGTAACCAGTTCTGAACTTCCTCTCCAGTCCAAAAAAAACAGTGTGTTCATCATGATAATGTCATCACAACTATGAGTTAATTAACACGCGACTGCCCATATTAACATATCAACATCTATTCGGTATTCAGACACCTCGCTTACATGCAGAGGATCGCTAAGGGTCAGAGAGAGGGCGGAAAATGGTCATGAAATAAAGTTATAAGTGGGAAAAATTAAATGCTACAAAAGCACTGAATATGACCAGTTTAGGGTTTGGAGGAGATAGACAAACCGGAAAAATAACCAGCACCAATGAATTCTCCACAAAAGCAATTGTTTCCCAACACTCGAGATCATTCTGAATAAAGCTGCACACAAACAGGCCTCATCCAGCCAGTTTCCACCAATCCATGTCGATGATGTGAGCATTGTGCATTCTGTTCTCGTCTGCGCAGTCGTGCCGGTGAATTCTGAGAGGATCTGCAGAGAGCTGTAATGCCCTTAAGCTCTTCTTTTACTCAACATGAAGATACATGTGGATTCTCAGACTCGACACTCATATCTCCACTCACCAAACACACTGCTGGGATTTCAACACTACTGAGATATGATGAATGAGATTTTATTCTGAATCCCGAGCACAGAGGAGAGCTTTGCTTTAGAGATCAGGCTGTTCTGTATTAATCCTCAAAGACACACAGCTCTGTTATGAATTGAAGGCATCCTTTCAGCTAATTATATATCATCTCAGCACATGAAGTGTAAACGATGAAGTGACAGGTCACTGTCACACAATATCAGCACTGCTGCAAAATATACAACAACAACAACATGAATATGTTACAACAGAGAGAGAGCGAGAAAGCTGGAAATACAAACACTCCAGGGTTATACTGGATAATGTATAAGGGCCACTTCTTTTGTCCAGTTTCTGCTCTGGTTTTTAACTAATCTGGATTATATGCACGTATCAACCAAATTTCAGAAACTTCCCCAGGTGAAAGGTTTGATTTTATTAACACTTTATTCTGAAGAAAGATACATAGAAATGATGATGAAAGACAAAAGTTTCATCTATGATTTTGGAGAAAACCTACAGGTAAAAAAATAACCTTAGAAAGGTGACAGCATCTTTATTTTATTTTTACACAGAGATAGGTAGATCTATTACTAAAATCAGCTGACTTCAGCACCTCTTGTTGCATTATATGCCATGTTTCATGTTTAAGGCCCTATATGGTTAAATCGTAGAAATATGGGGCTCTAGATGTAGCTCCATCCGTAAATTGTTAAATTTGAACCATTTTCGGCAGCCTGGGTAGCTCAGCGAGTACTGACGCTGACTACCACCCCTGGAGTCACGAGTTTGAATCCAGGGCGTGCTGAGTGACTCCAGCCAGGTCTCCTAAGCAACCAAATTGGCCCGGTTGCTAGGGAGGGTAGAGTCACATGGGGTAATCTCCTCATGGTCACTATAATGTGGTTCTCGCTCTCGGTGGGGCGCGTGGTGAGTTGTGCGTGGATGCCGTGGAGTATAGCGTGAAGCCTCCACACGTGCTATGTCTCCACGATAACGTGCTCAACAAGTCACGTGATAAAATACGCAGATTGACGGTCTCAGACGCGGAGGCAACTGAGATTCGTCCTCCGCCACCTGGATTTAGGCGAGTCACTACATCACCACGAGGACTTAGAGCGCATTAGGAATTGGGCGTTCCAAATTGGGGTGAAAAGGGGAGGAAATAAAAAAAAAAAAATCACATTGGTGCATCAATGTTTCAAAGAAATTTTGATGCATTGATTATGGAATTTAAGAATCGATTATCATTACTATATTAATACCCAATGTGACGGTCTCATATTACATGAACATTCTCGCAACAGCGGAGCATGTGAGATTGAAGGGAAAGAAAGCGCACTTTGAAATAAAGAAAGTTTATGCTTCATGCGAACAGGTAATCAATTTATGGATGGACGGATGGATGGATGGATGGATGGATGGATGGTGCTGCTGAGTTCGGATTTCTGTGTCATTATTCAAAACTGTTTCCAACCATTTGACAAAAGTAAGTTCATTGTTGTTGCCTTGTTCCTCAATTATGATATATTATGTTAATATTGCTTTTGTATCTCCATAAAATGTGTTATTTAAAACACAAATAAAACTTAACTTAAATAAAACTGATTGGTGTGCAGAAAACATGAACTTGTTCATTCATTCTCTTTATAGTGAATACTACAGAATATAGGGACCCGTCGACGTTCTCAGAAGGGTGTGTATGTAAACCTGTTCTGCAGGAGATGTTGATGTAAACACAGAGAGGGCATGCAACGGCTAAACCCGTCCGTGTAGTGCATGATCATCGAGTGAAACGGTCCACCACTCCCCCACCCGCTCTGACGACTGACAGGGGCCCAGCGAAATGATAAGCCCTGGGGCCCAGGACCACCTTAATGCGGCCCTGGGTGCAATATCTTAACGTTACGTGATATGTAATTCTGTTACTCTTATTTAACGGTTTACTGTCTGTTTGCATCAGACATTATCTTTATTAATTTCTGATTTCTTATGCTTGTAACATATCTACTGTATATGTACCACATTATGTCTATATGTAACATATTCATAATATCTACAGTGCATTCAGAAAGTATTCAGACCCCTTCATTTTTTTTTCACATTTTGTTATGTTGCAGCCTTATGCTGAAATGCTTTAAATATTTTTTCTTCACATCAATCTACACTCCATACCCCATAATGAGAAAGCAAAAAACAGATTTTTGATAACTTTACAAATTTATTAAAAAGAAAAAACTGAAATATCACATAAATATTCAGACCCTTTGCTCTGACACTTGAAATTTAGCTCAGGTGCATCATCTTTGAGATTTTTCTACACTTTGATTGGAGTCCACCTGTGGCAAATTCAATTGATTGGACATGATTTGGAAAGGCACACACCTGTCTATATAAGGTTTCACACCTGAAAACACTCCACCGATCTGGGCTTTATGGCAGAGTGGCCAGACTGAAGCCTCTCCTCAGTGCAAGACACATAAAAAAAACACCTAAAGGATTTTCAGACTGTGAGAAACAAGATTCTCTGGTCTGATGAAACAAAGATTGAACTGTTTGGCCTCAATTCCAAGTGTAATGTCTGAAGGAAACCAGGCACCGCTCATCACATGCACAATACCATCCCAACGGTGAAGCACGGTGGTGGTAGCATCATGTTGTGGGGGTGTTTTTCAGAGGCAGGGACTGGGGGACTGGTCAGGGTTGAAGGAAAGCTGAACGCAGCAAAATATAGAGATATTCTGAATGAAAACCTGGTCCAGAGTGCACTGGACCTCAGACTGGGCTGAAGGTTCACCTTCCAACAGGACAATGACCCTAAACACACAGCCAAGACAACGCAAGAGTGGCTTAGGGACAACTCTGTGAATGTGGCCTTGAGTGGCCCAGCCAGAGACCGGACTTCAACCCAATCGAACATCTCTGGAGCGACCTGAAAATGGCTCTCCACTCGTCCCATCCAACCTGACAGAGCTTGAGAGGATCTACAGAGAAGAATGCCATAAATTCCCCAAATTCAGGTGTGCAAAGCTTGTTGCATCATACCCAAAAAGATTTGAGGCTGTAATCGCTGCCAAAGGTGCTTCAACTAAGTACTGAGTTAAGGGTCTGAATACTTATGTCAATGAGATATTTCAGTTTTTTACTTTAATAAATATGCAAAGTTTCATATTTCAAGATGCATCATACTCATTAGGTAAAGAATCGTAATTGAATTGAATCTGAAACAAAGGTCTGAACTACAAAAAAAATAAAAATAAATAAAATAAAAATGCTGAAATTAGAAATGTACCTTTGGATAATGGTAATAATTACAAATCATTCTCACAATTTCGACAAAAACATTTTGTCAGCCAGCTAGATAACTTGTTGATAAGTTTAAATTGGCAGAATTTGCAACAATAGTTTACAATACATCATAAAAATTCCAAATGTAATATGTTTGTAAGGTATAAAGACACATTTACAAGATCAAGGAATGTAACATTTCATTGCAACACAGCACTGGGTCGATTGGCACCAGTGGCAGTATTATTCTTGGGGATTTTAACAAAGCAAACCTCACACGTGAACTGCCCAAATACAAACAGCACATTACATGCCCCACCAGAGACAGGAACATACTGGATCATTGCTACACAACAATAAAGGATGCATATCACTCTGTTCCTAGAGCAGCTTTGGGACTCTCTGATCACTGTCTGGTTCATCTTCTTCCAACCTACAAACAGAAATTAAAATCTGCTAAGCCAGTAGTAAGGACTGTAAAGTGATGGACCAATGAAGCAGAGCTGGAACTACAAGCCTGCTTTGATAGCACTGATTGGAGTGTTTTTGAATCTGCAGACACCAATATGGACGAGCTCACAGATACTGTAACATCATATATCAGTTTATGTGAGGATATGTGCATTCCTACTAGGACTTATTTAACATCTAAAAATGACAAACCATGGTTTACAGCAGAACTCAGGCAGCATCGTCAGGCCAAAGAGGATGCTTACAGAGTTGGGGATAAAGTCTTGTACAATCAGGCCAGGAACACACTGAATAAGGGAATCAGAGTGGCTAAAAGAAGATACTCTGAGAAGCTGAAAAACAAATTTTCAGCTAACGACCCTAATGGTGTGGAGTGGCATGAAACAACTTACGAATTACAGGACTCCTGCTCCCAACCCTGTGGTGGACCAACAACTGGCTGACGACCTGAATGTGTTCTACTGTAGATTTGAAAGTCCCAATCTCACACCCCACACCCGCTCTGACCTTCACTTCACACAAACACCAACACCTCCTGCAACCCCCTCCTCCCCCCTCCTGCTACTCAACCTGCACTTAAGATCTGTGAAGATGATGTGTGCAGTGTCTTTCGAAAACAATGGATAAGGAAAGCACAGGGTCCAGATGGCGTTTCACCTGCATGTCTTCGATCCTGTGCTAACCAGCTGGCCCCCATCTTCACACAGATCTTCAACATAGATCACTGGAGCAGTGTGAAGTCCCATGCTGCTTCAAATGCTCCACTATCATCCCCACCCCAAAGAAACCAAAAATCACAGGACTTAATGACTACAGACCTGTCGCCCTGATGTCTGTGGTCATGAAGTCATTTGAGAGACTGGTGTTGGCCCACCTGAAGAACATCACTGGACCCTTTCTAGATACCCTTCAATTTGCTTATTGAGCAAACAGGTCTGTGGATGATGCAGTCAACATGGGATTGCATCATATCCTGCAACATCTGGACAGACCAGGGACATATGCAAGGATCCTTTTTGTGGACTTCAGTTCGGCTTTCAACACCATCATCCCAGCTATTCTCCGGACTAAATTACACCAACTCTCTGTTCCCACATCTATCTGTCAGTCGATTACCAGCTTTCTGACAGACAGGCAGCAGCTTGTGAGACAGGGGACATTCACTTCCAGCACCTGTACAATCAGCACTAGTGCCCCCCAGGGATGTGTGCTCTCCCAACTACTCTACTCTTCTCCCTCTACACCAACGACTGCATCGCCAAGGACCCCTCTGTCAAGCTCCTGAAGTTTGCAGACGACACCACTGTCATCGGCCTCATCCGAGATGACGATGAGTCTGCATACAGAAGGGAGGTTAAACAGCTGGCTGTCTGGTGCAGTCAAAACAACCTGGAGCTGAACACGCTCAAAACGGTGGAAATGACTGTGGACTTTAGGAGGAACCCCCCAACACTGAACCCCCACACCATTCTAAACAGCACTGTGGCAGCAGTGGAGTCATTCAAGTTCCTGGGCACTACCATCTCACAGGACCTGAAGTGGGAGACCCACATTGACTCCATTGTAAGAAAGGCCCAGCAGAGGTTGTACTTCCTTTGCAAGTTGAGGAAGTTCAACCTGCCACAGGCGCTGCTGATACAGTTTTACTCAGCAGTGATTGAGTCTATCCTCTGCACTTCAATATTTGTCTGGTTTGGTTCAGCTATGAAATTGGATATCAGAAGACTACAAAGGACAGTTTGGACTGCTGAGAGGAGTATTGGTTGCCCCCGCCCCTCCTTCAAGAACTATACACTTCCAGAGTGAGGAAAAAGGCTGGAAAAAAATCACTCTGGACCCCACTCACCCTGCCCACTACCTTTTTGAACTGTTGCCTTCTGGCCAATGTTTCAGAGCTCTGAGCACCAGAACCGTCGGGCACAGGAACAGTTTTATCCCTCAGGCTATCCATCTCATGAACAGTTAAAACTGCTCCTTTGAGCAATAATTAATGTGCAATACACAGCTTAGTCTTTTCATATTATCCAACATATCCTACCTCTTCTGCCATTACATTCCCTTGCACTGTACATAACAGATTTGTATTTAGATTTGCACTACGTATGTGAATGTGTATGTATGTATATATATTCATATATATGTATATGTGTATATATTTGTATATATATATATTTGTATATATGTATGTGTGTATGTCTGCATGTATGTATGTATGTGTGTGTGTATATGTATGTATGTATATGTATGTATGTGTGTGTGTGTGTGTATATATATGTATAATGTATGCATGTGTCTATTATATGTATGTGTCTATTGTGTATTCTATATATACTGTTTTCTTTTCAATATTTATCTTTTTTTTTATTCCATTTTAATTATTTTTTAAAAGTCTTGTTGCTGTTTTTGTATTGTTGTGTACTGGAAGCTCCTGTCACAAAGACAAATTCCTTGTATGTGTAAGCATACTTGGCAATAAACTCATTCTGATTCTGATTCTGAAGTGGCAGTTCTGTCAACACACACCAACCCCGGGCAAGTGGGCCATCCTTATTGTCGAACCCTGTATGGGGTCAATAAACTAACCAGCTAACTAACTAACACACAGGCAGCTTAAACAAACCCAGTTGTTCTGAGTGACAGTAAACTCTGGGGGTCATAAAGGTCAAGAGGGATGCTGACCTCAGCTCTCAACACCCCCTCATTCATTTCCTAACTTTGCATTCGTAGGGGCTCATTGTTGAACAGCCCCTGACTGATGACACACAAAGGGACTTATTTACCGCTCCAGACCCCCATACAGAGCCAATCTGTCGGCTGTATTGTCCACACACCCGTCACTGGCCTCCCACAGCAGTTGGGGAGCCTGCGCATGCCAGCGGGATTGGTCACAGGTCAACGCGTGTTCGACTCGACAATTACCCACCGTTGAGGAGATGCATGAATTACAGCTCATGCGTCCATGCCAGCACTTAGGAGGGGCTGAACAGAAACCCAATGACAGCTGTCATACACCGAATTAATGCTTTGCATGCAAACAAACAAATATGGTATACTGGGTTTGTTTCTGGTCAATATTCAAAGAACTGCACACTCAATATGCTGCATTACTGTGAACGCTTCTGATCACAGATTAACTTCACTGGACACTCAAATGCAGAGAGTGCAATATTAGCTTGATTCACATGAATCTATATACGTCACCATACAGAAGTTTACTGATTTAGAGTTTCAAAGATAAAGAGCTGTAGTTATTTATCTAAAAAGCCCAACAACACAACAGCAGATAAATCCACAAATACAAATGAAATATAAATCTTGAGTAATGACATGAAAAGTCGGACAGTGTCTTTCAGAAATGGAATAGTAAAGGGGTAAATAATCCTCTGTGCACTTTTGTAATTGTGATTAACAGTAAATGTGTTCAGAAGGAAAATCAATGACATCAGATGCATGGTCACAGCTCCTCTTCATAACATATGCATCCATGAATTATGAATGAGTTTGGTTTAGTGATAAAAGATCTGCTTCAGGATTATAAGTTAAACAGAGCAAGATATAGTAGGGTACAATGGGGTTAAAGGCACACCTTAATGAAAATGTGCTTTTTTCTGGTGACAAAATGTATCAAGATTTCAATAATTGATTTAAGTTTACTGAATATTGATGGAACAACATAATTTGTTTGAAAAGAAATAATAACGGAAGGTTGTTTTGTTTAAAATTCATTAAAAAAAACCCTTTAGACATTTCACGCAAAGATCTCATTGATCGGGAGTATTTTGCCGTTTATTGTGACAAACATCACATATTGAAAATATATGTTCTACATCTAGATGATCAGGTGCGTGTCACTAAAAAGGCAAACAGTTCTGCTTTCTCAGGCTACGTTTCCACTAGCGTGGAAGAAATCCACTCAAAGCCGCAAACAACGTGCCAGTGGAAACTTAAGGCCTAAGTTGCTAACGTTAGCTGCCTTTCTAATGATTAGGCTACGCCGGTCACTGCGGTCTGGATCTGGACCCCGGATTGATTCCATCCAGACTGCAAGACCTCATGATGACGGTTGCGCCCTTTCATCATCTCTAATGAGCAGTGCGACAAAGCACATCTGATCTTTATGTGCTGTATTCTTGAATATTTTCTTTAGCACCAAACATGCTTAATTTATGCCCTCTTCACTCCGCACGCGTTGCCTCTTTTCCCTGCATGTGAGTAGACATGAGGCGCCACATAAGTTAATATGGTTCCAGAGCGCCTTTAAACCATAACGTTTTTATCCTTCTATATTTAGCTTTATTAATCAGCATGTTATGAGCCTTTAATAATAAACAAATAGATTTCTATTCTAATTTTGTGAAATGAATCAGATGTCATTATCTCTGGAATGGATGACAAGGAAAGACAATAAAATGACTAGTTTGTAGACTAATCTTTCTTACTTTAATGAAAATATAAAAATGGTCCATTCAGACTTTTACATTTTCAAAATGTTCTCTCAGGGGTCACCCCTAAACCCCCATACAGTATCACTCCACAGTCACAAGGGCTTCTATGCCCCCATACTTGGATATCTGAATGTAAAGAAAGATATCATTTGAATGTGAAAATATTCAAACAAATACTGGACTGATGTAATTATGCTTCAAAACGAACAGATGATCTTTTAACATGCATATCCAACTGCACTTGATTGATAAACTCTATAAAATATTGTAATATTATGGTAGAAGATCATCACTGATTTGGCTTCTCTGGGCCCACAATGCAGTTTTGTATAGATTAGTTTGATTGTTTAGGATTACAGTATTTTCTTCTTTTCTTCTGCCAACATGGAAAAAAAAAAAAAGTGCAATGTGCAAATGTGAATGTATATTGAGATAAATATCGATATCGAATGATATGAAAAAGAAAATAGTGATAACATTTTTGGCCATACTGCCCAGCCCTACAAATAATATTATACAGTATATATATATATATATACAGGTGCATCTCAATAAATTAGAATGTCGTGGAAAAGTTCATTTATTTCAGTAATTCAACTCAAATTGTGAAACTCGTGTATTAAATAAATTCAGTGCACACAGACTGAAGTAGTTTAAGTCTTTGGTTCTTTTAATTGTGATGATTTTGGCTCACATTTAACAAAAACCCACCAATTCACTATCTCAAAAAATTAGAATATTTTGACATGCCAATCAGCTAATCAACTCAAAACACCTGCAAAGGTTTCCTGAGCCTTCAAAATGGTCTCTCAGTTTGGTTCACTAGGCTACACAATCATGGGGAAGACTGCTGATCTGACAGTTGTCCAGAAGACAATCATTGACACCCTTCACAAGGAGGGTAAGCCACAAACATTCATTGCCAAAGAAGCTGGCTGTTCACAGAGTGCTGTATCCAAGCATGTTAACAGAAAGTTGAGTGGAAGGAAAAAGTGTGGAAGAAAAAGATGCACAACCAACCGAGAGAACCGCAGCCTTATGATTGTCAAGCAAAATCGATTCAAGAATTTGGGTGAACTTCACAAGGAATGGACTGAGGCTGGGGTCAAGGCATCAAGAGCCACCACACACAGACATGTCAAGGAATTTGGCTACAGTATTCCTCTTGTTAAGCCACTCCTGAACCACAGACAACGTCAGAGGCGTCTTACCTGGGCTAAGGAGAAGAAGAACTGGACTGTTGCCCAGTGGTCCAAAGTCCTCTTTTCAGATGAGAGCAAGTTTTGTATTTCATTTGGAAACCAAGGTCCTAGAGTCTGGAGGAAGGGTGGAGAAGCTCATAGCCCAAGTTGCTTGAAGTCCAGTGTTAAGTTTCCACAGTCTGTGATGATTTGGGGTGCAATGTCATCTGCTGGTGTTGGTCCATTGTGTTTTTTGAAAACCAAAGTCACTGCACCCGTTTACCAAGAAATTTTGGAGCACTTCATGCTTCCTTCTGCTGACCAGCTTTTTAAAGATGCTGATTTCATTTTCCAGCAGGATTTGGCACCTGCCCACACTGCCAAAAGCACCAAAAGTTGGTTAAATGACCATGGTGTTGGTGTGCTTGACTGGCCAGCAAACTCACCAGACCTGAACCCCATAGAGAATCTATGGGGTATTGTCAAGAGGAAAATGAGAAACAAGAGACCAAAAAATGCAGATGAGCTGAAGGCCACTGTCAAAGAAACCTGGGCTTCCATACCACCTCAGCAGTGCCACAAACTGATCACCTCCATGCCACGCCAAATTGAGGCAGTAATTAAAGCAAAAGGAGCCCCTACCAAGTATTGAGTACATATACAGTAAATGAACATACTTTCCAGAAGGCCAACAATTCACTAAAAATGTTTTTCTTATTGGTCTTATGATGTATTCTAATTTTTTGAGATAGTGAATAGGTGGGTTTTTGTTAAATGTGAGCCAAAATCATCACAATTAAAAGAACCAAAGACTTAAACTACTTCAGTCTGTGTGCATTGAATTTATTTAATACACGAGTTTCACAATTTGAGTTGAATTACTGAAATAAATGAACTTTTCCACGACATTCTAATTTATTGAGATGCACCTGTATATATACACACACACACACACACACACAGTACTGTGCAAAAGGCACATAAGATGTTTCAAAAAAGCATTTGTCTTAAGATGGTTATTTATATCTTCAGCTTTAGTGTGTCAATAGGAAATATAAATGTTAGACTCCCAAACATTACTTTTGCAAATAAAAAAAGACTAGAATAGAAGAACAGGGAGCCCTGCAATAGATGTCATGGCCCCCACAAAGCCCCCCACTGAACATCGAGTCAGTTTGAGATTACATAAAGACACAGAAGCAATTGAGACAGCCTAAATAGATAGAAGAACAGGGAGCCCTGCAACAGATGTCATGGCCCCCACAGAGCCCCCCACTGAACATCGTGTCAGTCTGAGATTACATAAAGAGACAGAAGCAATTGAGACAGCCTAAATAGATAGAAGACCTGTGGTGAATTCTCCAAGAAGCTTGGAACATCTTATCTGCCTACAACCATGAAAAACTGTGTCCAGGTGTATCTAGGAGAATTGGGGCTGTTTTAAAGGCAAAGTTGGTGGAAAAAACATGCTCCGCTGGAACAGATGTTGCAGGAACAGCTAAGTACCACTGGGGAAGGATGATTAGCTTTGTAAACCGATTCTCATTTACCTTCCACCACAGTAAAGGATCCTGGTTTACAGAGATGCATGGCTCACTGAAGTACCTTTCGATCTCGGTGTCACGCGAACAAAAATCACTCACGCCATAATCCTCACCAAAAAGAGTGTCGAGTGCCGTAATTGCTGCTCGATCAGGCTGAGAGTCACTCTGTATGGGTGTGACAGAATTTGTAACTATGTCGTAAAGCTGTTTCAGATTCTCCTTTACTCTCTCTCAAAGCTCTGTCTCAAGAAACTTCAGATGTTTGTGTCTTGGATCCAATGTTGCCGCAATCAGAGGTAGAGCCACTTTCTCAGCATCCTCAGCAACAGTAGCTATGCACTGTTTCAGAGATTCTGCCACGGCTGTCTTGAACTCCGACACTCTTGGAGACTCGCTGGTCTGTGTGTTTAGGTGTTTAGTGATGAGGCTATGTGTGATCAGATAGACCATCGAAACGCAAACATGCATCTCACTGCACATTGTTGTTGTGGCGCACTTCAGAGACTGGAGAACGGGTATCAGTTCTTCTACAATCTGCCAGTGCTCATCTTTCAAGTCAAGTGTCTTCGCATCTGCAAGTTTTGTAATATTGCGATCTGACAGAACAGCGCACACAGTCCATCTCTGTTCTAAAAGACATTCGAACTTATCACACACAGAATTCCACCGCGTGCGACAGTACTGGATAAGTTTGTGTTCGCGTACTTTCTGCTGTTGTTGTTTCTGGTGAAGTGCCGCTGTAGCCACTGTGCTGTGGTGAAAATGTGCCACCAACCGGCTGCTGGCAGCTATCACGCTTTTTACAGAAGCAACGCTGAAGCCTTTGTTGATGGCTTGCTGCAGGGTGTGCGCGAAGCAGGGCACTGATTCCCAAAGACCACGATTCGCCAAAACCAAGTTACTAGCGTTATCATGAACACACGCAATTACTTTCTCCGAGCTTGACAGCTGTTCTGTTGCATCTTTTAGGTAGTTGGCTATGTTCACAGCGGTGTGTCGTTCGTCGAAACTGCGTGTCTCTAACACTGAACTATGTATTTACCATTCAGCAATGTAATGGCAAGTTAGTGTTATATAAGATTCAGTGGTCAGCGTGGTCCATGAGTCCGTAGTGATAGCCATCTTTGCTATCTTTGACAGTCTGTCTTTCAGTGAAGAAGCAGTCTTTTCATATAGAACATCTATTCTTCCCGTGACTGTTTTGCGCGATGGGACGTTATACTGGGGCTCAACGTAATGCATCAAATCTTTAAACCCTTCTCCTTCGACGAAACTAATGGGCAGCAAATCTTTCGCTACCATTTCGGTGATTAGTTGTGTAATCTTTTCAGCTCTGGCTGCGTTGCATTTCTGTCTGACGGTAAAAGATACGATGCTCATCTGAGTTTCCTCTCTGGTATCGCAAGACATTTTATGTACAAATACTAGATGATGACGCATTGTACTTGTGGTAGATTTGTGTGACATCTTGGCGCTGCACATCTTGCATTGAACTGTATTTTCATCTATTATGTTGAAGTGAAGCCAGACATCACTACGCAACTCTCTGTTCTTTGGTCTGGACTTTGGACCGCATGCTCTGGCAACGCTAACCGATCAGAGCTCAAGGTGCCGCCCAAAATTCTGCTATAACCAATCAGAAAAAAGAAAAATATGTCTTTTTATAAACTCACACGATTATTGTTTTTATGATCGATCGTCGCTGTCACGTTCGAGTACTTGAGTACGATTACTCGTGCCCATCCCTAATAATGACCACTGTTTGTTATGTCCAAGAAAACCCTTTAACAGGTTATATTCACAATATACCATGACCTCTTGTATGTTACCTAAACAATATGAAAGGTAACAAAAGTTGATATGTTAATTATGTACACATACCTCATTATATAATTAACCTGCATGAGCTGCATTGTTCTCTCTGAGCATTAAAGGACATATTGACATGTGTGATGTTAATTATTGTTCAGGGCATCAGTGAGGCTTTAATCAACATCCTGTGGGCTCAAACTGAACTCTCATCAGTGAAGTCACGGGAAGTGATGTCATTCTACTGCTCTTTCTCTTTCTCCCTCCAGCTGTCCAGTGTAGAAATCCTGTGAGCATCTAGAATGACCTTTAACCTCATGCAAAGCTGAAGGGGGGAGATGGTGTTTAAACCTTTAAGCTCAGATGGGCCAGCCGGCGAGAAAAAAAAATAATCGTCAAAATATGAATAACTACAGTCTTGACCAACACAAAATAGGTATCGTTTGAAAGCTTAGAAGCTCTACTTTTCAATGCATGTATGCATTATGACCAAAACCAAACAAGTGCTTTAAAATTCGCAGACAAATCAGAAATGTTCCATTTCAATAATTTTTAAAAAAAATTGCACTGTCCATATTATTGCAATCAGTAAAAACATCAAACTCATCAAATATCCATGTGTCATATGTTGTTGGAAAGCTCTCAAACAGTAGAATACAACCAGCCATTTGTTTTACTCACAGACAAAAGTACAGTGAGTAATAGCTAAGTATATGTCTTTGACAATAATGTTGGTGTTGCTTATATGCCGCGTTTTCACTTAACTACACAAAAGATAAACGGAAACGAAAACATCACACACCATTATTTAGAGGAGGCGATTATCTTTCAAACGAGCCCACACACAAGATAATCAGATGCATATATCATTAGATAATCCACATGAAGCACAATGTTACATATGACCACCAGGAGATGGCGCCAAATACATGACACAGACTCAATGATGACTCAAATGACACAGAATGAAACTCATTCTGTGAAATCTCATTACTAAAATCATGTCTGCATGCTATGCAAACCTTTAGTCATTGTTGTGTTTGCATGTGTAATTAGTTCTTATGTATAATTATGTTTTATTTGTTTGGAGAGGCTTTTGAATAAATTATATTTGTAATGTTATAACTTTTGATTGCTTTGTAATATCAGCACAAACTTTTTCTCTGATACGGTTGCCGTGATTGGGAACAAAACAAAAGCAGTTTTTCAGAGCCACCTTATTTACACCCAGAGATATATAATATAATATATATTTGTATTTAAAAAATAAATACAATTCTTTACAATAATAACAGACACTTGACCCTCGTTTTTATTTATTTATTTATTTTTAGTTATAAGTCTTTAATTTTGGGTATGCCACTGAAACAGGAAATCTTTAAAAACACCTTCAGATTTTAAAGGGTTGATATTTATTCTGATGGTGAATCTGAACTCTAATTTACACAGCAGCGAGTTACGATCTCGTCCTTGAATATAGAACAGAAAGCACATCCTCAAGTGCCTTATTGCTTTTACAAAAGTTGCTACATAATAAACATATCAAAAACACACATTTTCAATAATTTCTTTTTGTGAAGCATCATCTTCCACTAGATCTGACATGTAATCTGCAGTTAATAGTTGTTATCTACGGTAGCTGTACGGTGACATTTACAGTAGCTATATTGTGCATTTAACACGACTGGTACACTGTACTGACCAATCAGCATCCAGAACAGCTTTCTGTGTTATAAAGTGTACATAACCCCCTTCTCTAATTTAATCTTTTATAGGCAATATAGATCTGTCCACAGGGACACATTCTGTAAGTCAAACATCTAATGTCCACAATAAACGGATCAATAAACCTCAGGATACTAAAAGTCAATCATGCTTATACTCACAACCATAACAAGATGATCGTTCAACTCAATCTGCATTGAGGGATTTTACTCTACAATACTGCCAGAAATCTCCCACTGTATGAAACAAGACAACATACAACATACAACAACAACAACATATCACATTTCTATAAAACCCAGCAGTTGTAATTACAGGCCTATTGGATTTATAAGAGCGGTTCATTTCTGAATATTCTAAAGCAAATTGAGTATTTCGTCTTAGTTTTCCTGGAATCGCAGATTCTGATTGGACCCAGCGTGATGTAATTACACACTCAACATGAGATTAGGCAAATGTCAGGTAAGTGAAATTAAGAGAGAGCTGACCCCATCTCGCTCCACTTACAAGATTTACAAGAGGAACTGAGAAGAGAAATCTCATCGTCACGGCATGAAGACAATTTATGAGTCAAAAAAGACATTTACGAATTTTCTCACATTCTAATATGAACAAATAAAGTTCACTTTAAATATGGGAATACCTAGTGAACAACTGACTTTATAATAATCACAAACTCTATATTTTGCATGCAAAACTTACTGTTACGATGCTATAGGGCAGGGGTCGGGAACCTAAAATCAAGTGACTCGCCGGGTGTCTCACCATTCACCAACACATGATCATTTAAAACTTTCTAGAGATACTTTTCCAGCAGAAAGTGCGGGTGCGATTGCAAAGCTTGAAGTCAATGACACTGTTTTGATTTCCTTCCGAATTTGTCATACAGCCTCCTCCTGGTGAACAAGGTTTGAAATGAACACCCGTCAAATGTGGATTTTTCATACGGAGTATTTTGCTGATGTACCAGCTACTGTGGAAGGTGACCTGTAAGACTGCTCGGAGTGATATATTACAAGAAATTAGACACAAAGATGCATGTTTGATGAAACATGTGTGATTGTATTTTGAAGAACAGATGAAAGAAAAGCCGCCGATGCACGTCTGATTTTATATGTGCGCAGTGACTTCTGCTGTTCACGAGTGCAATGAAAGCGCTGGGCCTCGTTTCCCAATAACTATTGATCTTAGCTGTTAAGAGCCTTTTCTAAGAGCGATTTTATGAACGTTCGTTATTTATTATGTGCACCCAGGGTGTGATATAGCACCTGCCACCTGCAAAATGCGATGATGTATTTCATGTGCGGGTAATTTTGCTCATCTACCCGTAACAGGCGGGTGACCTGTAAGACGTCTCAGAGAGACACATGACAAGAAATGCTGTTAGTCAAAAAGAGGCGCTTGAAGAAACACACTATTATATTTTTAAGAACAGACAAAAGAAAAGCCGTCAGTGCTCGAGTCTGATTCGCTGTTTGTTCAGAGGCGTGTAACGGGACACTGTCTCATGGAGCAAGCGCATGTAAAGAGTTATCACTCCTTTTTCTCTGTTTCATTCAACTGAAAACTGTTTGGAAGAATAATGTAATCTATGGGAATGCTGCAAATGATCTCCGACCATCTCGTGAGTTTTGCTTTATTTCCACGGAGCAGTTCTCTCTTACACATTGTGAACGCAACTCTACAGGTTCAGTAATATATACAGGTATCTCTGTATTAAAGAAACAAAGACGAAAGCGATTAAATCATAAAGTAATACAAGACCCGTTCTTTTTTATCTTCATTAGGCATTAACTGTATTCAGCAGTGGCGGGCCGTGCATTTACAATCTAGGCCTTCAGTGTGATTCATGCCATTAAGAAAACACAATTTCACAATGAATAAGACACCCTATGACTTTGGGCATCATTCATTATGTCGCAGCTAACTGATAATACCAATTGACATTTTAAAAACACGTCCACGCACGAATGCCAGAACTTGAAACGACACTTAGTACTCAAACAAGCCTAATTTTAACTGCAGCATGACTGTTTTGTGAAATGAACGTCAAAAATCATATTTATTCATATAAATCTACCAAGGAGGTCTATAATACCTGGAAAAATATATCTAATAATATTTGTGATTTAAATGTTGCTTGCAATACATTTCGTTTCGTCAGGGTACACGGTTATGCTGCATTCCATTCAAGTTGGATGTGGGATATTCCTACTTGATATCTCTGATCATAAATGCATTCCATTCCCCGATATTCAGAACTGCAACGCTCCTGTTCGCTTAGCAGGGGTTTGACTCTCATTAGAGATGTCTCCTAGCAACCCAACTAATAAACAATGCTGCAGCGCTAGCATTTGTGCTTCAGGTGTACGATTATCGAAAGAGATTATAATGTTTTATACACCTGTTTCTGCAGGCGTTTGTTAAACAAGCTTTAATCTCATGTAATGTGGAAACAAACTCATTTATCGATATTACTTAATAAAGTGAATGTTTATCACTTACTGTGTATATCTCCCTGAGTGTCGACATGTTTGTGTGACATCATGCCCCTGCATCTCGGCGAAATCAGAGTTGAGAATTTCTGCACGAGCCTACAAGTTGTAATTCTGACTTCAAGATGCATCCATTGCACTTTTCCAAGCAGGAAGTTGTAAAATCCGACTTTCCGAGTTGAATGGAATGCAGCACTACTTTTCAAAACTGGCACTGAATGCTCAAGCAGCCTAATTTACACTTAGAAAACTCCTGATGTTGCTATAGCAATGCAAAAAGCACTTACCAATTTACATGAAGTGAAAATCAGCCCTCCTTTCCTGTTTAATAAATTAAGCAATCACACGGTCATGCAGAACATCTCCTGTTTTTAAATCCATAAGGATCTCTTTCTCAATGGCGATAGCGGCAGTGATGATGATCTCGCGCTCTTTGCTCTTGAATTACGTACATCACTTAAAGCATGATTGCGTCACTCAAGGCCAGCTAGAAGGCCTCGACTGGGACATATCCTACACACCCACCAAGAACAAATAAATCAATCTGATTGGCTGATGAATCTGACAATCTGACTTTAGTTGGTCATTCATTTGCACTGTTGAAGGATTCTGTGGAAATTCGGAAGGCCTGACGGGGTGGAGCTCAAACTCACGTGCTGCTTCAGGCATGTGATTTGTGAAACAGTCGTCACGCTTCACTTGTAAGCATTGAGGAATAAATTCTGACTGGATAAACTTTTCGTTTCCTCTATTTCTTTGTAGATTAATTAAGAGTGGAAAGCGATTAAAAATACATAAGCAAAAAGGTGATTGAGAATGAACAGATGAAAAGTATTTATTTATTTGAGAGAATTCGCCACTGACTGTATTACCAAAACACAATACAAACACATTCGATAAGAACACACATTTGGCAGCATTTTTTGGGAACACAAGGGAATTTATTAGGCTTATTTATTATGATGATTATTATAATTATCTTTTACATTTATAATTGTCTTTAGTTCTTAATTTGTATGCTATTAATAATTTTTCACCTGTTGCCGCTGACTGATACTTGTGTGATGGCAAATGGGGCCGCTGGAGACGGTAAATGTTTGGATTTGAGGAGGTGGTTATATATACGATTTTTTTTAATCACTTCGTTATTTTAATTGCTTTTTTCGTTTCATTTAAAGTGCAATTTGAATTTAGAAATGTCTTAAGTTTTTTGTGTTTCAATAAATTAATTTAATTTTTAAAGAGCACCTACTATGGTTTTTCAAATATTACCTTTCATGTAGTGTGTTATATAGTGTGTTTGTGAATGAAAAATGTCTCAAATCAAAGTGCATGACAAATGGAGTTATTGACTCCCAAAAGAAAGAACCGACTATGAACACCTGAAACGAGTCGTTAGTAATTCCAGACTTACTTCCTGTACTAACCTACATAATTTGGTAACAAAAAACCCGCCTCTGGTCTTCATTGGCTGCTCGCAAACAGCTTTGACCTGCCCTCAAACACTACACTAAACGGTAGACCAATCACAACAGACTGGGACATCTGACCAATCAGAGCAGAGTATGCTCTCTGAAAGGAGTTTAGAATGAATCCTTTAGAACGGATCATTGAACGAGTCGTTTTTGACACTGGGAAAAAAGGTAATGATGCAATTTAAATTATGAGCAAATTAAAGTGTTTTTTGAACTTGGATGCATGTAAATCTGTTGTCTGAGACCTTTAAAACAAAATTAGGCACATTTAAAAACCATAATAGGTGCTCTTTAAAGCAAAATCAATAAAGCAGAAATATTCACTGAACTTGGGGGTTGACCATATAATCCGATATCACGATATTTTAAATGCAATTGTCAGTAAAATATTTTTTACATATCGCCCTGCCCAAAAGGGAAGTTTTCATGAATAATTGTAAAATGAATTTTATGGAGACCCACACAAACACATGTACTCAATTCCATATTGCAACATGTTACCTATTAATTTGGCATATTTGTTTGTTTTTGAGTAGTCTATGGGCAATATAAACATTTGATTTTATTGAAAAACGTTGTTTTTGAATAGTAAATTATTCATTTGTGCTATGGCTCTTTTGAAAAAATGCATCAACCAAAACTTAAAACATTGGCTCCTTAGTGAAGAAAGGTTCCCGACCCCTGCTATAGGGTGTTGTGGGTGGTTGCCAAGGCATTGGTATATGGTGGTTATTGCGTTCTGCAATAATTATTAGTACAAATCGAGCAATATTGATTTTTTACAACCGACACGATAAAGATCATTTGTCTGTTTTCATGTCTGATAACCGATATGCAGAACTGATTTTGGAAACACTTTCTATGAAGCTCATATTTATAATGCATTGTAAAGTCATTATAATGCATTAGTAATGTCTCATAATACACCTTATAATATGTTATAACTTCTCATAAACATTTATAATCACAATTATAATACTTTATAATACTTACCTATTCACAGTTATACCTTAGACTGTAATGCATTATAACACAAGCAACATTAATTTTAACTGCAGAAGTTATAATGTATTATATAGATTTGTAATATATATATATATATATATATATATAAACACGTATGCTTAAAGTGACAAAAGCAATGAGATATTTATAAGTGGTTATAAGACATGTTGGAAGTTAAACACATTACTCATGCACAAAATACAAAATAACACATTAAATGTACATTTGAGATGTTACGAAAAACATTTGTAAAGCTACAAGGTCATATATATATATATATAGAGAGAGAGAGAGAGAGAGAGAGTATATGTTGCTGTTTAGATGCTGGTGTCCGCACCAGTCTGCTTTTAACAAGCATAACTAGTGAGACAGCCACGATCAACCAACTTCACCAGCAAGATCATGCCAGTCTACCGGTAAAAAGCACAGTATATATTTACCCAGAATGCAACACTGAGCCCAAGCTCCAACCTAAGCTTCACTCATGGCTACAGAACCCTCATCAAGTCCGACATTACACATGCAATTCCAGAAAGAAACTTTACACAAGATTACAAGAGATTATATTCCAGCAGTGATTGAAGTCTGGAGAGCTGTTCGCTTCTTATTTCCATATCTGTACTTAAAACAATGTAATCTTCCTGTTTACAAGAGCACTAAAGCAGACCAGGTCGCAACCGCTGTGCCGCTTTAATGAAATATTACAGAGTTCTGTCAAAACTAACAGCGCCTGTCATTCTCAGCAAGTGAACGGCAGCCGTGTTTAAATCTGCACTGACAAAAGTCCCTGCAGCAGGAAGTGCATTTCAGTTTGAGATGTAAATTTCATGACACACGTGAGGAGGAGACACATGCAGGAGAAACATCTACAGTTGCATTGACTGCGACCCGCCTCAGCTTCGCATGAACGGTTGTGTCTTTCTTTGTTTTCCACAGACAGTCAGATTAAACGCTACAGAATAATGCATTATAATGCTGTTCTAAAAGACATTAAAGTGGAAGTTAGGTGTCAAAATGTGCATCTGTCACACAAAGCTATCGTATGGGATATAGAGTCATATAGATTACGCTGTAATTGTACTTTTATGGTGTTCTTTTGTCCTTTTAGGAGCTTTGTGTGTTTACATTGTACTAAAAGAGTGGCATGAAGTCATACATGTTTGGAATGACATGAGGAAATGATGACAGAATTGTCATTTTTGGGTGAACTATTCCTATTAGAACATTTCATCCATTGACCGGAGAGAAAAAAGTAAGTCATTCTGAAAGTATAATTATAAAGGATTTCACATGTCGATTGTTTTGTGCTTGAACAGCCTGTAATTCTACACTCAAGCACAATTGTATTCCCCGAGAGAAAAATCACTAAGTTCGCATTAAACGATTAGAAGAGGTTGCAGAAGTCAAAGTGCAGACAGGAGGCAGTGAAAGGTCATTGTTAAATTTGTAGGGCAGCTGGTGTGACACAACAAAAGCTGTGTGTTAAATAAAGTCGCACAGACAGCGGGAGCTGCTTTAACACACAAATGACCA
>NC_059346.1:642500-727500 GCF_019703515.2 Myxocyprinus asiaticus | reverse complement strand
ACACTCAAGGACACCTTACATGTACATTAATATACACAAACAATAATTGCATAACATTATCTAACATAATAAAAGAAACAAATACACAAAAAACAACAAATGCAATCCTTAAAAAAAATCAGAAGATAATCTGAAATAATGGGTTTTGAGATGTGATTTAAAAGTTAGCAGAGTAGGGCTATTTCATACATCTTGTGGTAGAGAATTCCAAAGACAAGGAGCAGTATAACTAAAAGCTCTAGACCCCATCGTAGTCAAACGTATAGAGTCAAACGTATAGAGGGTACAGTAAGAGTAAGGGAAGTAGAAGATTGGTTTGGTGAGTAAACATGAAGATCACGTAGATATAAAGGGGCTAATGTATGAAGAGCCTAGTAAGTAAAAAGTAAAATCTTAAATTCTATCCGGTATTTGACTGGCAGCCAGTGAAGTTGTTGGAGTACCGGAGAAATGTGCTCTATCGAAGGTGTTCGCATAATGATCCGAGCTGCAGAATTTTGGACAATTTGAAGTTTTTGAAGAAGAGAATTGCAATAGTCTATACGAGATGTGACTAACGCATGTACAAGAACAACAGTGCCATTAGCCGTTAGAGATGGTCGAAGGCGATTTATGTTACGTAAATGATAGTACGCTGACCGAATAATGTTATTTATGTGCGCTTCAAATGATAGAGTACTATCTAAAATGACACCCAGACTCTTAACCTGAACTGAAGGAAAAACAACAGAATTTTCGATAGTCAGTGACAAGTTGTCACAATTTTTCAATTAAGATTTGGTGCCCACTAATAGGATCTCTGTTTTGTCAAACTGCATGTTAACCATGATTTAATTCTGATAAACAGGCCAATAGTGACGTAGGCTGTAGAATTGAATTTGGCTAAGACAAATACAGCTGGGTGTCATCCGCATAACATAATGAAAAATATGTCCTAAAGGTAAAAGGTATATAATAAACAAAAGAGGGCCCAAGACTGAGCCCTGAGGCACACCAGTAATAATCTCTGAGGTCCATGATCTAAAACTTTTCATTTGAACAAACTGGGTTCGACCCGATAGATATGATCTAAACCAAGTAAAAGGACTACCAGTAAGACCACTGGATGCCAAACTCTCCAGTAGAATGCTGTGTGAAACTGTATCAAAAGCTGCACTTAAATCTAGAAAAACAAGTATTGATAGAAGTCCAGAATCTGCAGCCATCAATAGATCATTAGTAACATATATATAGTAATACAGTATATTTGTAATGGATTCATCAACATTTTACATTTCTATTTGATGAATGAACAATGTGGAAGTAAACTATAGCAAGTGTAACACATGAACAGTATGATATGAAAAGTTGTGTAAGTTGTGCATCTATTTAGACTCAATAAGTGCCAGAGAAAATACATATGTGTAGTTTATGTGTAGATTACATGTTAATTGTAGCTCAGTATGTGTTTGACAGCCAGTTGCATCTCATGAAATGTCAGTGTGGAAGTAATGAATCCTGTTCTAGATTTGTAACATCTCTTTGATATTTTAAAAATAAAACATAAAAAATAAACAGCATATATTGTATTCTATTATTTCTGTGCATTTTTTAGTTGCATTTGTGATAGATATACATGCCGGCTATTTTCAGTGATATTTGGATTAATTGTTTAGACCTAGTTTGGAATGATATAAATTATGGCATAATTTTCATTTTAGGTTGAACTATTCCTTTAGACACTTTGATGACAATGTCTTTGGGATGAATGATGTCACAGTCCCTATTTCTCTCCAAGATGTTGACATTCTCTCTCAGACGCTGTTGATACTTCACTGACGGTTCAGCTCATGAGGAAGACCTCTCCAATAAACACAAGGACGTTTCCTGACACACGGACCAATGTCACGCTGAACGCCCCCTCATCCTCCACTGGGCCATTAATTTATTTTAGTCACAGGTCACCAGGATACACGCATAATTGTTGATCCAAGCAAATGCTTTGCAAACCGCCAATGACATCCTGGATCAGTCATTAAGTATGATCGGAGCACAGAGCGTTCTGAAAACATGCCCTAGAAATAATGCATGATGCCTGACATTCAGTCAGCGATCGTCAGGTGAATCGTACACTGCACATCTTTGACGTGCCAATTCAATTAGGATCCAAGGGGACTGCTGGTGAATTGGACCCATGTGACTGGTAGAATTGAAGCATGTCATTTTTCACAGCACACAGATTGGATTTCCCACCGCATGTAATGCGATCCCAGTTAGAGCTCGGATGCTCTAATTGACATGATGAAATGGCAGGTGAAGGACAATCACATTCTGTCTCCTAATGGAGTAACTGCTGAATTCCCATTTCATTCTACAACATCAGTCTGTCGACACATGCTATTCAGGAAAGACTCGTGGACACTGCCCATCTATTTGCTCTCAGAAACAGATTTCTTTCACAACAGAAAAACCGTGCAAATTACATCTGCATGTTTCCAGAATTCTGTTTCACCTTTTTTTTTTTTTTTTTTTTTTAAGAAGTTTTTGAATCTGAATTGAATTGGCCAAATCTTGCTGGAAGCTGAATTGCAATTTGAACTTGAATGACAGAGGAAGAAAAAGGACATTTACTAAATTGCAATTTTAAGAAATATATTAATGATGTAATGTCTTGGGGGTCTGGGAAGCTCAGCGAGTATTGACGCTGACTATCACATCTGGAGTCATGAGTTTGAATCCAGGGTGTGCTGAGTGACACCAGCCAGGTCTCCTAAGCAACCAAAATGGCCCGGTTGCTAGGGAGGGTAGAGTCACATGGGGTAACCTCGTCGTGGTCGCTATAATGTGGTTCTCGCTCTCGGTGGGGCGTGTGGTGAGTTGTGCGTGGATGCCGCGGAGAATAGCGTGAAGCCTCCACACGCACTAGGTCTCCACGGTAACGCACTCAACAAGTCACATGATAAGATGCGCGGATTGACGGTCTCAGACACGAAGGCAAATGAGATTCGTCCTCCACCACCCGGATTGAGGCGAGTCACTACGCCACCATGAGGACTTAGAGCGCATTGGGAATTGGGCATTCCAAATTGGGGAGAACATTTTAAAAATTTTAAAAATTAAAAAATGATGTAATATCTTAAGTATATATATACATTTCTTTGGGGGGACGAAACATAAGACATTATGTCATTAATAATGTAAATTGCGTTATGTTATATGGCTACACATTAAAGAGTTTGTGGTGAACTGGAGCATTCTGGGAAATGAAGTGTTCTTCCTCCATAGTCCATAAAATGCAAGTTAATATATTCAATATTATGAAAATTATATGAAAACTAATTCTGCAGATATCATCATCTAATGTTTCTGAACATATACCGTCTCTTGTATGTATGATAACATGTTGTTGGGTAATATTATTAAGAACTATACTTACAGCAGTTAAATTAATTTCTTTTACGTTCAAATTCAAATGACAATTCTGCATCTTGTTTATTAACTCAATTAAAATTTACGAAATAAACTGGAATTTTCAATTCAATTCTGAATGGTGCACAACTCCAGAAAATGACTATCATGTAAGCCTGTAAGTGCTAGAAGTGCTAATCTTTTAAAACCTAGTTAAGATGAATATTCGCCTAAGTCTGGCAGTGAAAATGCATTCGGCCCGGGTGATTAGTAAAAGATGCTTAGTATTCACAGGGTGGGATAATCTGTGACTAACTCAAACATATCCATTTAACTTCAGCAGAGTTAAATCTAATGAGATGTCCACTCTGATGCGGTCGAGACTCAACATCTGCCAGCAAAAGGTGCCAAAGACGAGCTCAACTCTACGCCAGAGGAGCTTGACTGCACACAGCCACTGATGCAAGACCGATTCTAACGCTTTAAATCAAATGGCAGGTTAAAGGAAACCGGTATCAACTTCTGTTATACGAGTCCTGAATGTGTGTTTTGTATCTCAGCTCAGTCTGGCAGTGTTGGCATACAGATTAGCAATTATGCAGCAGATTAGACAGATTATAAACACTACTGAGTGTCTAAATCCAGGCAAATTAAGATCGCTCTGCGTTTCTCACCCATATGGCACTGTGAGGGAAGTGTCACCCATGAGGAAAGATCTGAGTAATACTATTTTACTAGAGAACATCACGTGACAAGAGGCTTTAGAAACACAATGATGTCAGAATGGCTGTATTCAACAGATCCACCACAATTACATTACTATCAGAGTCCTGACTCTCCGAGTTGTGTGTGTCAATTAAAGAATCTTAGCAAAAGCAAATTAGTATTGATCATAAATGCAATTGTGAACGTTGACCGTACACTTTAGTTTGTAGGTATTGTGTGTACCGTTAATGAAGTTTAGCAATAAAGCTTGCCAGACAAAAACAACTCACATCAGTATTTTTGTCTTGTTTTCCAGTAAACATATCCAAACATCCTTTAAACAAGAAGCAAAACTGCATAAGATCGTAAGGATTTCAGCTATTATATGGGCACTTTTATCACCGTGGACTTCTAAAACTAAAGTCCTGTTTAAACATGTTTCACACTCTCACAAGTTCATTTAATTTGTCTATTAACATCAGTGCATGTTCATGCATCACTGGAGATTTATGTCATTTTTGTGTCATTTCCAGCACATCTTAAATTCTGTATTGTGTTTAATAGAATTCTGTGCTGGAAATGACATTTTTAACCTTTTACATATCAAATGACCGACTCATTTGTCTTGCTTAGGCTACTTTCACAGCTTAGAATGTATTTTTAAGTATCCTAAATACTCGCAATGAAATCAGATTTTTTTTACACTTATGGTATAATTTGGCAAAATTACAGCTTGAATGGAAATGATGGCCATTATAAAAACACAGTAACTATTTGCACGCAGGTGTTAGTAGCACCTACCACACAGCCTGGCTATTTGCACTCCGATAGTCTGGTTGAACCATATAAATTTACGACAAACTATGCCATTTGTGTTACTGTAGTAACGTGGAGAGTAAACCTGATACAAAGCGACCCGGATTCAAATCTGCTTTTTGTCCCACTCTTATACCTATACTTTTTCCACTCTTAAAATTTCCTTCAATACTACTTATAATACATAAAAATTAACATAAAAGTTATTTCCTGGCAGTGTTCAGACAGAGATGGGTTTGATCTGGGTAAGGGGCGGTCGCATGCGTTCCCTTCTTGATCCGAGGCGCGAGGGGTGATGGCTTCCTTCTACAGCTGGCATCAGTTTTATCTAGATTGTATCTCTATAAGAAAGACGTCATTTCTGTAAACAGAGTCTGTGAATTAGCACATGTTGACGAGAGAGACTTGAACGGCTTTATCTCTTCTGTGCTATTTGTGATTAGAATTAAATGTTTCTTTTTTGTTGCGTTTGATCAACAACTGACTGTCAAGAACAGAAAGCAGGGCTCCTGACTAACATTTGAGAGCTGTGGCACCATGCCACCTTCTACAGTTGGTGGCACCAGCACCTCCTTTGGTAGCACCGGTGGGGCCGTGGGGGTATAAATGAAAAATGTTAAGACAGAAACTAATCATAAAAGTGATATTATTATTATATTACAAAAATAAATCCAATTACAAGTGATGTTGAATATTTTGCCCCACTGAAATGCTCATTTCGACAGTAAGGTGTCGAGTTTGAATTGGTATGCATGTGTAAATTTACTGGTATTAACAACAGGAAGGTTATCTATACCATCTATAAAAAGTAAAAAGTGAACACCTAATTTTATAGGGCTAAATTATAATATTTATTATGAATACATTTCTGCCTAAAATACTATAGATAATACAGTTTAATTCTTTAAATGGTGCTGATGTGTGAAAAGTGTTATTTATATCTGTGCCCCTGTTCATCTTGTCAATGCTGTTCAGAATGTCGGGCTGTTTAATGTGGTTTTAAACTCGTTTACAGACCGGATCCGCAAATAAACACACATTTTTTCGCTCGAGTTGTGCTTCTCACTGGTCCTCATGGCGCTGTAATGTTTAACGCTTCGTGAGTGAATGCACAAGGTCTGCGCTCGCGCTGCTCTGTCCTTTGAGCCATGCTGATAATTGGTCCAGGCAGCAGATAGTGCTGTTTTGTTCCACTTTTAATGCATTTGTCATTTGATATTGCTTAATTGAAAACAGCAGTATATAAATGGAGATACAGAAAGAGGGAGAGTTGGCCAATACTGTAGTCGCACCAGTGCGACCTGTAACGAAACTTAGTCGACTAAATGGTCCCAGTCTGGAGCCCTGGAAAGGATATTAAAAGAGACATTATTCAAATGACAAATAGGTCATGTGGATCTCGTCTTTGGACACACATTACACGGAACAACATTTACTCTCAACACGGCGTGAAAGGATCTCGCTGCTGAACGCTTCACGACTATACTACACGATTACTGAACATTTACCAGCCAGTTGCCAAATACATTTCAGTCGCATAGTGTGAAATTTGGTTGCTAGCGTGAGCGATTTCCTCTCACTGTACTAGAGGGTTGCGCATAGTGTAAAAGATCGATCTTGGGATATAAGAATCGATATCGAGAGGGGACCTGGGTATCTCAGCGAGTACTGACGCTGACTACCACCCCTGAAGTCACGAGTTCGAATCCAGGCCGTGCTGAGTGACTCCAGCCAGGTCTCCTAAGCAACCAAATTGGCTCGGTTGCTAGGGAGGGTAGAGTCACATGGGGTAACCTCCTCGTGGTCGTGATTAGTGGTTCTCGCTCTCAATGGGGTGTGTGGTAAGTTGTGTGTGGATCGTGGAGAGTAGCATGAGCCTCCACATGCTGTGAGTCTCCGTGGTGTCATGCACAACGAGTCACGTGATAAGATGCGCGGATTGACGGTCTCAGAAGCGGAGGCAACTGAGACTTGTCCTCCGCCACCTGGCTTGAGGTGAGTAACCGTGCCACCACGAGGACCTACTAAGTAGTGGGAATTGGGCATTCCAAAATTGGGAGAAAAGGGGATAAAAAATAAAAAATAAAAAAAAAGAATCGATATTGAGATCATTCAAACAAAGATCACAATGTAATGGAAAATCAATAGTTTTCCCCCTCCCCCATTTAAAAAGGACCAGAAATGAATGATGAAGGCCTGGTAAAAAAATTTTAAGTCAGTTTTAATGAGACCATTATATAAAAAAAAAAAAGACAAAACGTTTTAATCTGTTAGTTTGGGTGAAAATCAACCCCTGGGACATGAGGTTAAAAAAAAAAGTGTCCCAAAGTTGTAGAAACACCCATACACTAAAATAAGTTTCTCTTAACCCACTGACAATTTGATCATTCTTGTTTAAAGCACAAGTCAAAAGTAAAGAGTGAGATTTATGCTTAAAACATAAAGAACATCACCGGCTTGCGTTACAAAACAACATTTCTCATTCTCTGAGGCAGCATGCGAAGAAGAAAAACGAAATGCCCAAAGCATCCATTATATTCTGAAACATATTACTTAAATGCACATCACAAATCATGATCACGACTTTGAAATTCACAGGCAGGATCTTCCCCAAAGGCAGTATGAGGTATCTGCCCATTTTACAGTTCCAGTAAAGACATATTTATCATGAATATGATTCATGTTGACCTTGAAGTCATTATGAAGTCCGTTCTGGCAAACGATACATCTGTCATTACAATTATACGAATTGCTGTAGTTCGCAGACGCGAGGAGCGTGCAGATATTTGCGTGATGGATCAACCTGGTCTGACCTGAGAGCGATGGAACCCATTACCCACAATCCTCAGCTTTCCTCTCCCCTCATTTCCTACATAAATGTCCTTGTTTTCATGCGTGCGTGTATAACCGCCTGCCGTGACGTGCCGTACATCAGTGCAGTCCAGAACGAACCCACACAGCACCGGAGGTGAGAGTACATGCGTCGGGCGGCTGTCACCTGCATCGACACATCCTTGTAACAGTTTATAAAGGTGACGCCGTCTGTAGCTGCTGTCACAAACATTTGACGTTATTTCAGAACGAGGCTGTGATGATGGATGATGCTCAACAGTTCATCATGTTACTGCAAACGCTCTATAAATCTGAGCTTCACTCATTCACAGGAGAATGATCATTTCTCTCTCTGTAATACCACAGTAAATACCACAGGTGCCCCTTACATTACTACTATTAAATTGAGCTTTTGACCTTGAGAGGTGATGAGTAACTTTCTTCTCACAGCAGCACCGTGGACTATAAGACTGCAACTAAAGGGTCACATTGTGCCACCATTTTTCCTGCCCGTGCGACCAAACTTTGTTAGCTGTCACACCAATGCGACTTCAGAGTTGCACAACTTTCTCTCTAAAAGTGCACTGCCATTTTCTTTTTGCAAATGAGAAACATAAAACGACAAGCGCTCCAAAAGCAGAACAAAACAGCACTTCTTGACAGCGCAGAGCAGGTGTGTTTCCTCACTGCCCGTTCTCGAACATTAACTCACCTCAGCTCACTTTTATTACCACTACACCATTGCACATGTGGAAGTTTTTGGACACTAGGATAAATCACATTTACATATTTAGCAGACACTTTTATCCAAAGCGACTTACAGTGCACTTATTACAGGGACAGTCCCACTGGAGCAACCTGGAGTTAAGTGCCTTGCTTAAGGACACAATGGTGGTGGCTGTGGGGATCGAACCGGCAACCTTCGAATCTACGGTTCTGTGCTTTAGTCCACTACGCCACCAGTTACAAGCCTTTAATTTTGGATATGTCTCTGAAACAGGACATCTTTAAAAAAATCCTTCAGAGCTTTAAGGGTTCAAAAACGCAGCGGAAACATTTTCAGCATTAATTCAGCTAAATTGGACTTTCACAGACAGCGGCCATTACTGAGATCTCTCTCTCTCTCTCTCTCTCTCTCTGTGAGTGTGGAATATACTGTACGCTCTGTCAGTGAATTACAATCAGCACAGTTTGATGGATTCAGTCGACATGAGCTCACAACTGCATGTGATTTCAATCTCTCTAAAACCTGCCTCAGGACATGCTTTACAGCCAAAGAGATTCCTTACATTTCAGACCATTCTTGCTTTTATGTGAAGAAATAGGAATCGATTTCCACAATGTAATCATTCATTTATGGTCGATCTAACGGGAGCGTCTTTTTGACATAATCCAAGCTGAATGCGTGTTTGGAAACGGCCCCAGCAGATGTTTGCTTGCGGTTGAGCTTTATCTCTTCTGTCACTCACATTCCTGCAATTTCATTCACCTTCTATTCTTAATTCATTCACTATTTCCAGGGCAAATTCCTCGGACTGATCCATCCAACGGCCCGTGTTGCAGCATTACTCGAGCCACTCTCTATTCCACACCATTTTGTCCGAGCGTCGGCCTCTCTGTAGACTTGATATACGAGTGCCATCACTGAAAATAATGGTGTGTCTGGGACTAATCTTTTATTTTGCTGCTGCAAGGCCAAATGGTGCGACGACAGGCGAGCTTCAATGGAAGAGGTGGAGCTGCAATAGGACACTTTATGTAAGGGTTTTAGGAGCAACATGCCTCGTCAAAATGTGACTTGACGACAAGGAAATAAAATGTTACCATTCGTACTTTCACCTCCATCAAGGTATAACCTGCATTTTCCAAACAACACAAACAGCCTGAACAAACCAAAAGGGCGAATCTCACGAAAACATGTCTAGGTCACATTTGAACCCAAAATCAAAAGAAAACCACTATGTATTTTGCATTAAGAAAATGAAGCCTACTGTTAGAGCCATTAAGATTTCTTCATAGTGACATTATTTTCATGACAGCTGAACACATTTCCCCCAAAATTCTCATTACTGTAATGCAATAAATAAATAAATAATTGAATGGAAAAATGTGATTAATTGTCATGAAATTAGTCACAATGCCATAAATCTTAATGGTCTAAAACAAATGGCCTTATTTACTTTTTGATTTTGGGGTGAAAAATTATCTAGTTTTTGACAGGTTTTGTGAGGTTCACAAGCAATGTTGTACATTTAAATATATCAATTTTAATTTTGACTAATTTAGCTAACTGATATGAGCATTTATGGCCAATAAAAATTCTAACTGAAATCCAAATTATTTGAGACATTAGAGTCAATGGACACCAATTACCACAAACAAATACTGTCATACAATGTTCAATGTTCTTAAGGGAAATAATGTCACAGTCACAAAGAATCGCAATGGTCCTAAAATAGGCTTAATTTCCTTTATGCAAAATTTAATTGTCCTTATTCTTTATTTTGATGTTTTGTGAAAGGCCCATTAAAATCCAGTTCTTCTAATTTGATCAAATTAATATTATTTCAGTCAGAGTTTTGTGATCAAGGTTTGCAGTATTTGGGTTTGGGGTTGGTGGGAAAGTCAGTCCCTCTTGGCACCATCAGGCGGGAATCAACGGTCTTCCCAGCGCGAGCAGGTGGCTGCACTCAAATCCAACAGCTCAGGATTTGGATTCGAGACGAGACACCTACAGCTCCACATCAAAACAATGACCTTGAGAAGAGCCGCACAGTCAGAACTGGCTCTCAAACCATCAATCTACGGTTTCCATTTATCTCCATATTTCTCATCTTCTTCTGTGTGTAAGAATCAGTGATGGACTGATATATCGACCAGGGCAAATTAATTGGAAAATATTTGAGATTATTGGCATCAGATGATTATCATCTGCTCAGCTGATTAACCAAAAGTGTTAGTTGTCTGTGTTAATGCCAAAATCTACTCACAATCTTGAAAAAGGAAAATAATTGGGCATTCCATATTGGGGAGAAAAGGGGGGAATTTATATATATATATATATATATGCTTTTATAAATAATATAAAATATAATTTTTTATATTTATATTATTTAATATTATATTATGCAATAGCAAAATATTTCTGCCCTAATTTCTTCACTTTCACACATTATTTTAAAGCTCTTTGATTGAGATCTACTTAACATCTGTGGTGCGGCTCAGTGACACTGAGTTCAACTGAATGACACACAAACGCGCCGTTCATGGCATTTATATACTCGCTTAAAATTCCCTTATTTTGGCATTCAAATGTGATTGGAATTTGAAGTGCACAATAACCATGGTTAGAGCAAATAATCATGATCAGACGGTTATTTTTATTTATTTTATTTTCTCCCCTTTTTCACCCCAATTTGTAATTCCCAATGCGCTCTAAGTCCTCATGGTGGCGTTGTGACTCGCCCCAATCCGGGTGGCGGAGGACGAATCTCTGTTGCCTCTGCGTCGTTGAACACGTTACCGTGGAGATGTAGCACGTGTGCAGGCTTCACGCTATTCTCCGCAGCATCCACGCACAACTCACCACGCGCCCCACCGAGAGTGAGAACCACATTATAGCGACCACGATGAGGTTACCCCATGTGACTCTACCCTCCCTAGCAACTGGGCCAATTTAGTTGCTTAGGAGACCTGGCTGGAGTCACTCAGCACACCCTGGATTCACTCAGCAAACCTCGCGACTCCAGGTGTGATAGTCAGCGTCAATACTCGCTGAGATACCCAGGCCTCCGATCAGACGGTTATTTAATAATCCTGACAGGCCTACATCCGCCACTGAAAATACCCACATCATTCAATCACTGCTCATGTTCATATTTTATAAAGTCTAGAACATACCTTTAAAAACATGCTGTTTGCAACAGTTGAATTTTGGGATAGAAATGAAAGCAAAATAACCCCAATTAACTTGTGTGATGCATCAGTGTTTTACACCAATTACACAACTACACAACTGACCTAAAACCAACTCATCGATCCTTACTCCACCGGTCTGCAATCACTGTACCTGCGATCGGAACATGTGACTGGATTAGAAGCTCCATTAGAGGAAGAGCGAGTCATTTGGGGAGCTGATGAAAAGGCTCATTAGTAAAGCGCAGTGATTCGCTGGCTGTTTGCTAACTTTCTTGGACATCGTTATATGGCTCTGTTTCATGTGTGGCCAGGACCTGAGGGAAAGCAGGAGGCTTTCAATCACATTTTTGGCAGTGTTAAGGTGTGCAGCGCTCTCATCTCTCTAAGAGCCACTCGTTACCTAGAGTGCCATTTTGGAGGACTTTCAGCTTTTTTGAGAACCTTTGAAAAACGGACTAGGCTTTATGTTTAGAGAGACAACACGCTTTTACAACAAAGAATCAGAGTTGTCAAGACATTTGATTTAATGTGAGTCTTTGCCTTGTTTTAGATGGTGTGTTTAATATATACTGTAGTATATTCAGTATGTTATTTTTTGTGTGTGTGTGCCACCAGTCATTGTTTTGGCATAAATCATATCTACTCACTATTATCTCAATTCAAGCTCTTTTCCTCAGAAACAATGTGGATGAAACGCACAGACCTGCAAATGCTGACAAACACAGAACCAAAAATAATTCTGCATGAACAGAAGAAAGTATTTATAGTACATACTGAACTAAAATCAGCACTTATAGGTTTCCAGACACTCTACAGAAGCCAAGCAAAATGCGGTATGGCCAAAATCTCTTTTTATTGCACTATAACCTAGTTTCCATCTGCTTTTCGTGCTATTTTGTTATCGACAAAGTGAAAATGCGTAAAAAATGCCGTCTTCTGCTTGTTTCCATTCAAATGGCCTTTTATCGATAAAAATGGTGTGCGTGATGAGGTCATGCTTAAAAAACACTTTGTTGCATAAGTTTTGGTTTATCGCAAAAGAAATCTTCCCTTAAGCCGTTTCCATTCAGAAATGTGTATTTATCGCTAATTGTGTACCTTTCGCCTCCCAGATGTCCCTAATGTTTTTCCTCTGATGTTTTGGTCAAATGGGGAGAGTATTGAGACAATTCATTGAAATTAGACTTACTGTCATTTTAATTTCACAAATAAAAGCAATCAGAAGACGAGGAATTGCAATCGTAAGGGAACAGTTGCCCTTCTGATAGGACTATAATATCGGTCCTGATGTTGCGTCTATCGCAGGTTGCCACCGGTTACGACCCGAAAGTGAATCGTCATGACCCTGTTCAAGCTGGTAACCTGCACCAAGTAGTGGAGGAAACTTTCAGTCTTAGTATAAGGAGCATCCATCCATGTGTATCTGCTGTGTGCACAGATATTAAAGAAACATTGATGCGGTGTAATATCAGTGTTTACATATATGATACATTCCTGATATTCAAGAGGATATTTTAAACAATCATCTAAAGCATCACAGCTGCATTATGTCCCGCATATTTCTCCAGGAACTTTTAATGACCAACTGAACTTGATTATCATCTAAAATTAATTTTAGCATCATAATGCAATGTACATTTTCTGAAGAAGCTCAGCAAATGCGATCCGAGGTAAAGAGGGTTAGATTTAAAATATTTAAATGTTTTAAAATGTTCAAAAGCTCGTTTTCTGAAAGTGAACTCCACATTGGACAAATAGTTCTGATACTTTATTCTTGATAAACGTCTAGAACATTCTGAGAATGTCATTCAGAGGACTTTATTCATCTACAGAACAGGGTACGGCTAATTTAAGTTTGTGTAAAGAAAAAGCAATCATATATTATTTTTTCATTTGGTAATTAATTTTTTTTTTTTATTTAATGCGTTTTTCGTTTGGTAATTTATTTTATTTAATATAAATAATTTTGCCAGCATTTTTTCAAAAGCTAAACAATAATTTGATAGAATTGGGCTATATGTTAGTGTTATAGCACACTGAAGCTTTTCTCCTGGTATTGTGTAATTATTTGTAATTTTATACATATTCGTGCACAGAAATGATATGTTTTTTTGTATTATGTGTTAATTCCATGACCGTCTATTATTTTGAATGGTGTGGAAAAGTGACTTTAATAAATAAACAGATGTCTACCATGATTAAATTAATCACAAAGAGTGGCCATTCATTTGTTCTCCTTGCACTTGTCGATGACCGGTGCATGATACGAGATATTTGTGTTGGCACTCCTGATGTGTTTGCAGCATCGGATCTGTGCATGTATGCCGTTAAGACCAATCCATAACAGTGCGAGTAACGCTTCATGTACAATAAATTGGCTTTCAAGGATGTATACTGTGGTCAAGATTATCAGGCTAACGATTGGGGTAAATTCCGTCATGTGACTATATTTTTGCGTTAATGACAATTTTCTCGACAAAAAGTGTTTCAAACCAGTTTTTTGTGACATTTGAAGTATCAACATAGAGTTTATGTGCTAGAGTTAAACGGAAATATATTATGTCGACACTTGTGAAATTTTAGCGATAAATGCCGTTTCCATCTGCTATAGCGGTAAACTTTTTGATGCGCTACACCTTTTGTCGCAAAAAAACCCTTGGATGGAAACATAGCTTATATCACAAACAAGTTATCATCAACCCAAAAATGGTTTGTTGAATAACCATATTTTCTCGTTTTATTTGGAACTTTGTTTGACGTAAACCAAAATATCAGATTATTACAAATGAATAAGTCTGACATCAGTACAAAAACAGCTTTTCATTATGAAACATTTGAATTACAAACAAAAGACTCAAAACAGTAATACATTTATTGAAATAGTTGGGTCCTAGTTGAGTTATGATTGGCAGAAGAGTCATCCTTCCAGGGGATGGAAGTCGGCCTTTCATGAAACACGTAAAGAATGATTGTGTGTTTCTGAGTCCATAGAGCGAGAACATAAAACTTTTATGCCAATCCCAGTAGTTTGAAAGTTGCGCTGGGATCCTCTGTGTAAATATTTCGTCTGACGTAAAAGCCGAAATGACCGTAAGGTTCTTTGACCACAAATGTCAGGGGGTAGATGATGTACCAATGATAGAAGTTATATATAAGTAATATATTATTTTGTTAAGGGGGGTCAAAATGACAAATTTCCATCACGATTTTGGAGCCAAACTACAGGTCAAATAAATAACTTTAGAAAGGTGACAGCATCTTGATTTTATTTTTACACAGAGATGGGTAGATCTATGACTAAAATCAGTCGACTTCAGCACCTCTTGTTGCATTATATCCCAATGGTGAGAGTCTAAACATGGGGAAAAACACTTTTCGGTGTTGTTTTTCCAAAGTTGGAATGCCTATAACTCCAGAAGTATTAAAGATATCTCAATATACTTTTAGATTCTGCTTTAGAACATACTTTACATTTAGTCTGTCCATTTTTAAGGCCCTATATGGTTAAGTCCCAGAGATATGGGGCTCTCAATGTGGCTCAATCAAAAAACAAAACATTGATTTTATCCATTTTCAGTGGTTGAAAACCAAATGAGGGTCTCACATTATGAAGTTAGATTTTCCTATCCAGCAAAACAAAGATCTGAACTACAAATAATGTTGAAACTAGAAGTTTAACTTTATTTATCTCGATTTTCAAGAGTACAAAAATACACTAAAAATAAGCAACACGTGGCTCTTTAGTTAGTGCAATATCTTTATCAAGTTTATAGTTCAGAAATAAACATTTGCATTTCACTAAGGGTCCAAACACCAAAGATGCTGAAACTCTACAGTAGATTTTATTATTATTTCTAAAAGTGTCTGGGTATCAGAGAACGTAAATCACAGAGATCCCAAACTAAAAATTTAATAAAAACTTTTACAATTTTCTAACGTTTCTTTTTTTTTTTTTTTTTACCTGTAGTTTGGCCCCAAAATCATAGGTTGAAAATTGTCCTTATGACCCTCCTCTACAAAGAACCACTTGCAGAACCTCTATTAGTTGACATTTCTACTGTCACTCGGTAAATATACTATCACACCACCCCATTCTGAGCTAAGGTATATTAAAGGCAGCAAAAAGCATGTGTGTAACATGTAATCTACAAGTGCTTAGTGCAATTAATGTGCGTCAGAATGAGATCATTCATGAGTTTCAGTGAATGCATGTATGTATGTGAGCTGCAGTGTCACATCTATGTGACTTCATGCCTTTACCTGCATTTAGAGGAACTAATGTATCATGCAATAAACTGTAGGTTGAATCCAAGGCGAGCGTTACCTGCTGCGATAAATGACTGTCTAATCAAGCAGCTGGCATTTGCCCGGCTCGCCCGCACGTGTAAGGTTGATAATAATGAACCTTAATGGATGAGACAGTGCGGGCATCGGTGTGATTCTCCTGCACCGTGAGTGATGTGTGCTCTGGAGCGCGTGTTCTGTGTGATACGCTTCAGCAGTAGAAAAGAGTCACCACCAGCAGCTGAGAGCGCCATTTGTATTCTGAAGGGCGACTGGCCATGAGCTAATGCATCTGTATCTCATGCCATTTCTCTCTCTGGCTCTTCCCATTATCCCCGTCAGCCAATGAGGAGCTCAATCCAACAAGTATTCATCAGAAAAACAGCTCTAATCTTCCTCTCGCTCAGCCATGATAGAGTGAAGATCCTCTGATGTCGCGGCACACAAATAATCACATGCTTCTTAGGGGCCTGGGTAGCTCAGTGGTAAAGACGCTGGCTACCACCCCTGGAGTTCGCTAGTTCGCTAGTTTGAATCCAGGGCGTGCTGAGTAACTCCAGCCAGGTCTCCTAAGCAACCAAATTGGCCCGGTTGCTAGGGAGGGTAGAGTCACATGGGGTAACCTCCTCGTGATCGCTATAATGTGGTTCGTTTCTCGGTGGGGCGTGTGGTGAGTTGAGCGTGGTTGCTGCGGTGGATGGCGTGAAGCCTCCACACGTGCCATGTCTCCATGGCAATGCACTCAACAAGCCACGTGTCGGTTGACGATCTCAGACGCGGAGGCAACTGGGATTCGTCCTCCACCACCCGGACTGAGGTGAATCACTACACAACCACGAGGACTTAAAAGCGCATTGGGAATTGGGCATTCCAAATTGGGAGAAAAAGTTTAAAAATAAAAAAAATGCTGCTGCTTTCTTTCACCCACTTACATTAATATAGAATTAAACTCATCTGTGGTGAATACTGACTATATTACAACGATTTTCAAACAAGATGAAGTGATATTCATTTGTAAATTAGCCTATTTAATTCATTAGATCAACCAATTAAATAGGCATTACCACAGTTATTTGATATATAAATATTTTTTTTATTTCAGCAAAAATATGTGTTATATTTACTGCTTCCATGATATAAAATTACTCGTACTGTGATAAAAGATTTTGGCTGACACTGTGACAACAAACATGAGCGATGACTGGCGACCAGTCCTGATTAAGAGATGGAGATGCATGTGGAAAATCTCACACACTTTACAAATCTACAGTTTTGTTGTGGTAATAAACATTATGCTACAAATGTTGTTAACTGATCTTAAATTGTTTTGAACCCAGAATATTCCTTTAAGGTATTACTGATGGCTGACCGGCATCATTCTGCTTCATTGTATGATTAAACCAAAACATATAGACCTAGTGTGCAAAAGCCTACAAATCTACAAACATGGAGTAAGTTGACCCAGTGGAGGTCAAATGTAAAAATTTTTATAAATATAATTTATATAAAAAGCTTTTTTTAACGCATTAGGTGTGTGTGAGGTGTCAGTGTGAATAAACTGCCCGTTTTTTGTAACACAGTGAATGATTTCTGACTATCCTCACAGGTCTGCTTCCTGATAGATGAGGTGCGTCAGCCCTTTTTGACTGATTATTGATTGGACTCTCTCTCCATGAGGAAGTGGACAGTCATTTCCATCAGCCTCCTCGTTAAGAGGAAGACTCGTCACAATGAGCAAGATGTTTCAGGTGGCTGTAGCTCATCTTCCAGGAATAATGGAGGTGAGAATGGCTTCTGTCCAGCTTTACGCCTCAGATATAAGCACAGGTCGGTGAACACATGAGTCATAGACACCAGCAGTCGCATCTCTCTAAAGATGCTGCGGCGCCGCGATTCGGATCGATGCATCCATGTGGGCGGCGCGTTGGAGGAGGATGATGGGGGGTTGGGATGGAAGGAGGAGATGATTTTAAGTGCACGGCTGGCATAAAAATGGCTTTCTTGATTCCATGCAAGAGCAATAAACCACATCCGTTTGAAATTCCATTAGCAGCCGATGCGCTCTCGCCCCCCTCCCCTCCCCCCATACTCAATCTGGGAGCTTCAGTTGACACACGTGTGCCTCTGCATGTTAATCGAGCTCTCGCCGCTGAAGTCGCACAGCATCACAAGGACCCACCGGAATGCAAATGGCCATCGCTTCTGGGGTCGGTCACACAAATCCCAGTGTTTCTAATTCTAACTGGGACTCTGAAACGGCTGCTGTCTCCAAGCACTCTCTCTTTTTCCTCACAGTCGCTCATGCTTCCATGTGAAATCTGTTCCCTATACTTGGAGAGCCATAAGAGCCACAGGCCAGAACTGCAGTGACACCTTTTAATCTAGACTGATCCAACAAGAGCTCCCATTTTAATCAGCCTCCCTCTGTTGCAGGAGCAAAGGTGAGCGCTGACAAACACGCCTGCTTAGTTCTAGCTACAAACTCCAGGGAGACGCGAGACAGAGTGAGAGAGACAGAACAAGAGAGAGAGAGAGAGAAAGAGAGAGAGAGAGAGAGACAGACAGACAGCAGCTGCAAATATGTGGTAAATTTGCGGCTAGTTTAGATTTTTTTGTAAGCTATCGAAGAGGAAGCATCTCACCCCAAAAATCAGATTTGAGGTCGATCAGCATGGGTTTTTCAATCATTTATTTAACCTTTAGTCCCTCCAATGTTGAATAATTGGTTTATAACATCCTTAATAAAAGTTTTTTACATGGCTATTTGGAATACTCTACGTGTTTTGGTTAATCGTACCATCCAGTGGTCTGATATTACAGAATAACAACCACACATCCGGGGTTAAGTGAAATCAGATCAGTCAGACGAGGCAGTCTTGGGCTGATTGCAAACAACCTCTGGAGCTGTTCCCTTGCAGTGAGGATGCAATCCAACCCAACGGACCAATGAACCAAACAATAATATTGCTATAAAATAATAATAATGCCATGAGCATCCCTGATGGATCTGCCAAGAAGATATTTGTAGGTCAGCACGTCACTGTAATTAATAATCAAAATGTGGATATAGCTTTTTGGCGACTATATTAAATATAATTGTACATCTAAAATAGGAGTTCCTGAGGTAATTTTAGAACAACTGCTTTTCTCTTATGACAGTAGCAGAACAGACACAGGAAGGACAACGTTCGCAACTTTATGACAGATAAAAATCATCTTTACGTGGCTTCATTCTTTCTAGTGTTTGTATGTGTGTGTTTGTGTGCGTTATCGGTGGGAGCGGGATTCAAACTGGCGATCCCCGGCATGGGAGTCGGACACGCTAGCAAGGAGGCTATAAAAGGCATGGCCCCTAGCTTCAGTTGCTAGTGCGTCTCTTAAGGCCTGGAGAGTGAGGTTTACACAATGCACAGCTCTCACATACCAGCTGGCTACCATTACACTCACCCCCTAAACCTCACTGCCATTCAGGTCACGGCTCCAGTGTCACTGGTCCTACTTTACCCACCCCGAGCAGGATTCAAACCATCGATCCCTGGCATGGGAATCAGACGCATTAGCAAGGAGGCTATAAAAACCATGGCCCCTAGCCTTGGTCGCTAATGCATCTCTTACAGCCAGGAGAGTGAGGTTTACACACTGCACAGCTATCACGTACCAGCTGGCTACCATTACATTTCACCCCTAAACCTCACTGCCATTCGGTTCATGGCACCAGTCTCACTGTTCCTACTTGACCCGCCCCGAGTGGGATTCAAACCAGCAATCCCCAGCATGGGAGTTGGACACACTAACAAGGCGGCTATAAAAGCCATGGCCCCTAGTCTTGGCCGCTAGTGCGTCTCTTCAGGCCAGGAGAGTGAGGTTTACACACTGCACAGCTATCACATACCAGCTAGCTACCATTACACTCACCCTCCTAAATCTCACTCCCATCCGGGTCATGGCACCAGTGTCACCAGTCCTACACAACCTGCCCCAAGCGGGATTCAAACTGTCGATCGCACCAGCTGGCTACCGCTAAACGTGCATGAGAGGATAAATAACTGATAAAAATAACAGACATAAATTATATAACTCATATCCTTTCGGGTGACTGATAACGTTTACTTGCAGCGCAACCTCTGACTGGAACAAGAATTCTGTAACAATGTTTTGCATAACCGTGACCTTAACTATACTGGAAACATTTTATAAAACCATGGTCTGGTTTGTATAAAATTGGTATATAACAGAGCACAAACATTCTGATCAATGAGGGGACATGTGACTTTTATTAACACAGTTTTGGTCCGTTTTAAAATGTTGCCCTGTTGCCTACAGGTCTGAACATGTCCTCAGTGTCTGGAGTAGCTGGCATTTTGCTTTCCCTCCAGGTGCCGTTGCCCTGGGAATTTTCACTTCCATTAATCCCGACTGGAATCAATGGCCCCCACCTCAGGGGCTGAACGTTTATTCATTATGGATTTGAGGGCCAATTCGATATGTGCAGAATCTATAAAATAACTGTAAGGGAATGGAAATACATGTTAAGAGGATTTCACAGCTGATCTACAGGTATCCACACACCAATACTGCACATGGTCATATCTCAAACTCTGAACTGCTGTTCCATATGGGAATAGCTTGTATAAGAACAGAGTCCTGTCTAGTTTAGCTGTATTCACAGCCTCATCCAGGTATCGGCATTATGTCAAGCACGCAGAAGAGCTTTGCAGCGACTATTTGATTAAAGGTGAAGTCTGCTCTATCTGTCCGGCTGAATGAATGGATGTTGCTGCTGGCCTTTAGTTAACCGGTGGCCAGAGGTGTGTGTTTTTCCCCATGGCACATTCGGGTGGACATAAAACTGTCATCTCAGAATGAATGGTGTGTGAAATGACCCCTTCGAGTGATCGCTGATGTGTGCCAATGGGTTTGCCGCTCGCTTTTCATCCGATTTGCTCCAGTTGAATCGGGATAACTGGTCTGCTACACAAGTCTTAGATTGAGAACTGTCTTTTCATGGACCATTCAGTTTTCTTGCTGTGCATTTCACAATATTACACACTACATGAACAGATGCAAATACTTAGATGACCGGAATGGATACGTTACTGATGCCCGCCTTCAATACTCCAGGAAAGTGCCAACTTATGATAATTGCAGTGCATTCAAATGATTTAGGTCTTCTTGCTGGACAATTTCATATTTCAATTTCACAGATAAAAAGAAAGCTTTAAGCTTGTACAACAAAATTAAGAGTTTCATTTTATCATTGTTGTGCTGCTACAGAGAATGGTGTATGTAGTTTGTAGTTGCACAATCGAGTCTTATTTTCTGACAAGCTTTTAAACTACTCTTTATCAACAGTACACAAAACGTGAACAAACTAAACTGTACAGTCAACATACACAATTAAATACCCAATTTTATTATGATAAATACCAATTACCTTTTGTCATGATTCTAATTGACAAAGCCACAATTTAAAGTCAGGGCTTATAGAAAATCTAGAGATTTCTGCTGGTAATTACGACATTGTGGTGACGTTAATGCACGCAAATACGATCATTCTGGCACGGCTTAAACTCAGCATGTCATGCAACCGGTCCCAGCTTTCCGTGAGTAACATAAGATGATCATTTGTGACAGGCACATATAGAGAAGTCAAGTCATTTTTATTTGTATAGCACTTTTCACAACACACATCGTTTCAAAGCAGCTTTACAGACAATCATGCTTTAACAGAAAATGAAACTGTTATATCTATAAAGTCTTAGAGTCATCATTGTGTAATTGTAAATTGTGTAGAAAAATAAATAATTAAATAGTAAAATAATAAATGTATTTAGAACCCCAGTGAGCAAGCCGAAGGCAACTCTGGCAACACAAAACTCCATAAGATGTTGATTAATGGAGACAAATAACCTTGGGAGGAACCAGACTCACTGTGGGGGCCAGTTCCCCTCTGACTAAACAACATGAATATAATGACAATATTAGTTATTTATGTGTAGTGCAGGTCATGGGTTAAAATGATTAAACTAAGTAAGTGTTAAGGGCCAGTGTTTAAACAAAGATTTTGAATGAACTGTAAGATTAATGACTAATGTCTTTTGAAGTTCATCCTGGATTAACTGGATAAGTTCACATTGATGCATTGTCCTTTGTTAGTTGGCTGATGAAGGCTTTTGTTGGCAATGAACTGATAGTCTTTGTATTCCATTCCAAGAGTGAAATTTATTTGGGTTTAGAAGAAATATAAAGTTGGGTATCGTCGGCATAACAGTGGAAACTTATTCCACGATTCCTGATAATATCTCCCAGTGGAAGCATATATATGGAGAAAAGCAGAGGCCCTAAAACTGATCCCTGTGGCGCTCCATACTTTTGTTTGATTTGACACTTCCTCATTTACACATACAAAGTGGTAGCGGTCTGATAAATAGGACCTAAACCATGCTAATGCAAGTCTGCTAATGCCAACATAATTCTATTATCAAGCCTATTCAAGAGAATGTTGTGATCTATGGTGTTGAAGGCAGCACTAAGATCTAAAAGCACTAAAAGTGAAATGCAGCTGCGATCAGATGATAAGAGCAAGTCATTTGTAACTCTGATAAGTGCAGTCCCTGTACTGTGATGGGGCCTAAATCCTGACTGAAACTGTTCATATATTCCATTTCTCTGTAAAAATCAACATAGTTGGGAGGACACTACCTTTTCTAGTATTTTTGACATAAACGGGAGATTTGAAATCGATCTATAATTAGACAATTCTCCAGGCTCAAGTTGTGGCTTCTTAATAAGCGGTTTGATAACTGCCATTTTAAAGTTTCTTGGGACATGTCCTAAGGATAGCGAGGAGTTAATAATATTCAGAAGAGGTTCTGAGATTACAGGGAAAACCTCTTTTAAGAGCTTAGTTGGTATTGGATCTAACATACAAATTGTGGCTTTTGATTTTTTGATAAGTTTAGTTAGCTCTTCATGACCTATGACAGTGAAAGATTGAAGTTTCTCGTGAGCAAAATTATAAGACACTGTTTTCTGAGGTGCTGTGACTGTTGATTACATAGTTCCAATTTTATTTCTGATTATTTCAATTTTATCAGTAAAGAAATTCATGAAGTCATTACTATTGTGCTGCGAGTGAATATCTGGTTCAGTCGAGTCTTTATTCCTAACCAATTTAGTCACAGTACTGAATAAACACCTAGGATTGTTGTGGTTATTTTCTATGAGTTTGCTCAAATATGCTGACCTGGCAGCTTTTAGTGCCTGTCTGCAGCTACAGACACTATCCTTCCATGCACAGCGAAATACCTCTAATTTTGTATTCTTCTACTTGCGCTCCATTTTCCGAGCTGCTCTCTTGAGAGCATGAGTGTGATCATTGTACCATGGCGCAGGGCTTTTTTCTTTAATAACAGGGGGGCGACACTATCAAGAGTGTTAGATAAGACTGTATTTATATTTTCTGTTATAACATCAAGTTCTTCTAGACTTTTTGGCTTATTGAGTGTATGAGACAATTCTGGAAGATTATTATTGAAGCTATCTTTAGTGGTCGAAAGAATAGTTCTACCTGAACGATAGCGTGATGTAGATTGAGTGACATTAGCTGATCACAGCAAACAAGAGACGAGGTAATGATCTGAGATGTTATCGCTCTGTGGTAGAATTTCTATAGTATCAACATCAACTCCATATGACAGAAATAAATCTAGTGTATGATTATGGCGATGAGTTGGTCCTGTCACATTTTGTCTGACTGCAAGAGAGTTGAGAATATTGATAAATGCTAATCCCAATGTGTCATTTTCATTATCTATGTGAATGTTGAAGTCACCAACAATTAAAGCTCTATCTACAGTAACTACAAGATCTGATAGAAAATTTGCAAATTCACCATGGAAATCAGAATAAGGCCCGGGTGATCTATATACAGTAGCAAGTGCAAAAGACAACTTTTTTTATATATTTGTATCTGATGGTGTCACATTAAGCATTATTAGTTCAAAAAAATTATATCCTGTCCTCTGAGTAACACCAAAAACTTCACTGTAAATTGTAGCAACACCTCCTCCTCGACCCTTCAGATGAGGCTCATGTTTATAACAATAACCTGGGGGAATAGATTCATTTAAACTAATATATTCATCCGGTTTAAACCAGGTTTCAGTCAAACAGAGCGCATCCAAAATACGATCTGTAATAATTTCATTTACAATTAGTGCTTTGGTTGAAAGATATCTAATGTTTAGTAGCCCTATCTTATATGATGTTTATCTTCAATTGTTTTGTTATTTCAAGTTTTACTTTAATCATATTGTTTCTAAATTATTTAGTGTGAGTTTTGTGTTTGGTAGTTCAGGGAACAGACACAGTCTCTATATGATATATAGGTGATACAGTCTCTATGTGTTGTAGTTTATGTGACCTGTGTGACGTCTCAAGGCAGCTAGCAGACGATTGGATTAACCAGTTTGTCTGCTTCCTGACCTGGGCCCCAGATAGTCACATACTATCATTATTAAATCTATGAGCCAAATTACTAGAGAGGAGAGTGGCACCTTTCCTGGAGGGATGGAGTCCGTCTCTCTTTAGCAGGTCAGGTCTACCCCAAAAACTCTTCCAATTGTCAATAAATCCTGTGCTATTCTCTGGACACCACTCAGACATCCAGCCATTCAGTGACACTAATATACTATAAACCTTGTCACCATGACGATCAGGTAGGGGGCCAGAGCATATTACAGTGTCTAACATTATTTTTGCAAGTTCACACACCTCTTTAACATTATCTTTAGTGATCTCCGACTGGTGAAGCCAGACATCGTTAGTGCCGACATGAATAACAATTTTAGAAAATCTACGTTTAGCATTAGTCACCACTTGTAAATTTGATCTGATGTCAGATGCTCAATCCCCAAAATGCATTTAACAATAGTGGCTGGAGTCTCTATTACCACGTTCCTTACAATAGAATCACCAATTATTAGGGTTCTTTCATCATGATTCTCAGTGGGTGCATCTCTGAGTGCGGAGAATCGACTGGAAACCCTAACAGGAACGGGAGAGTGGTGTCGCTTTGCTGAGCGAGTATGCCGCCGAGATGTCACTCAAACGCCCTGCTGCGGGGGCTCTACAGCTGGAACCAAAGTGTGTGTGTTGCTCGCTGTACTGCCCGCATCTGAAACAGTATCTACCGGCTTCTCTCTCTCACTGACCTCCACTAGCGTTCGGATGTGTGTCTCTAACTCATTAACCTTCTCCGTCAGCCGGACTAATTCCTTATATTTATCACATGTGAATCATAAACATGTGGCATGCAGTGCAGGAAGAAATAACATGAGCGGATGCCATGACTTAACGCACTTGTTTTTTATTGTTGTTGTTACGGTTGTGAGGGTTTGTGATCGATGTGGTTCGATGTGGTTCCTGATCAGCAGATGTTTGAGGTTGATGCAATAATTCATCATGCAATAATTGCCTCAATGTCGGGGAGTTGAGCCCACTTACTGAACTTTTGCTGTAGGGATGTACATTTTTTAGATCTTCAAGATCTGCTAGACCGGGCGGGGGACTAGCATGTGTTTTTATAAAACAATTTAAAGGCCGTCTAGTGCAGACTGGGAGCTATAACAGTTTTGAAGCACAATTACTGATGTTTGATGCATATAGAGCTGTTATGTGTGCCTTGATATATAGATAGATTTTGTTGTGGAGTTTTCAGAATTTTGTTCCCATGTGTGACAAAATCTTAATTCTTGGTGCTTCTGAATTTTTAGTTTTGGTGGACTCTAAATTTCTCTCAGTGTGTTACAGGGCCCCACACAATGGACTTGGTTTTAGCTTTAGGGCTTCCTATTTACAAAATGAACATTGTTAATAATGGATTGTCTGATCACATGCCTGTTGTTTTTTATTGTTTGTTTTCCATGTAAACCCCCTGCCCCACTACCTGTTTTGTCTAGTTCTCGACTGATTACATCAGTTACAGCACTGAACTTTTCGGAAGCTTACATAGCTTCTTCATTTATAAGTGTTATTGAGTCTCCTCCATCTTTTGTTGGTCCAGAGGAGCTGGCCACTTTGTTTGACTCAGTCTGTACAAACATTCTTGACTTTGTTGCTCCATGCCTTAATGAGCACACTCGCAACCTTAGACAGGATTGCAGGAAGGCAGAGCAGAAATGGAAGACAAGTTACATGTCTCACTTCAAATATTGAGGGAAAGCTTGCCAAGATAAGAGTGAGCAGTAAGGGATGCAAGAGCAAATCTTTTCGCTAATATTATTTCGAAGAATTACAATGCTCCTAGAGTCATGTTTTCCACTATAAACAGATTGCTCTTTGCTTCTGAAGAGGTTGGTTTAGATCCCTCTCCTGATACAAGTGAAAGATTTTTGAATTATTTTGTGGAGAAAATGAATGATTTTAGATCAAGTTTCCCAGTACAGGTTAGTGATTCCATAGTGACACCGGGTAGTGTCATGATTTTTGACAAGTTTACACCAGTTTCATTGATTCAGATCACAGACATTATTATTAGCTTAAAGCCCACTTCCTGTGGTTGGGATGCTGTTCTTGCATGCCTTCTCAGGGACATGGTTGATACTATTGGACCAAGTATTTCTTTAATTTTTAATAGTAGTCTTCTCAATGGAACTGTTCCAATTTTCTTTAAACCAGCGATAATCCAGCCACTTCTTAAAAAGCCTAGATTGGACCATTTTGACTTGAAGAACTATAGACCCATTTCCAAACTACCCTGTCTGTCTAAAAGTCTGGAGACGGTAGTCCTTGCTCAGTTGACATCATTCTTAAGAGTATGGAATTTTAGATAATTTTCAATCAGGTTTTAGGGTGGGACATAGCATGGAGTCTGCATTATTGAGGGTGGTTAATTATATTCTTTTAATCAGAGACTCATGCTGCCTTCATTTTATTAGATCTGAGTGCAGTATTTGACACTATAGACCATTCAATCCTTATTAATCGTTTATAACATCCCGTGGGGATTCAAGATACAGCCTTAAGATAGTTCTCCTCTTATCTTGAGGATAGATCGTTCTCAGTGAGGATTGGTCCGTTTTCCTCTTCCATGGCTCCAATTACATGTGGGGTCCCTCAAGGATCCATTATAGGCCCTTTGCTTTTCTCATTGTATATGCTTCCACTAGGTTTGATTTTTTGTTTTTACATGTGGTATTTCTTACAATTGTTACGCTGACGATACACAAATTCATCTCCCGTTGAAACCAGGGGATAACGGTGTTTAAAAATCACTTTTAGCATGCTTGGAGATTAAAAACTTGATGAGACATAATCTTCTCCAGTTGAATGAGGGAAAGATTGAGATCATGATTTTTGGTCCCGATGAATGTTGAATGGATATAACCTCCAGACTAGATCAATGGTCAGTCTATCAGTGTAAACAAGTGTGCAATCTGGGGGTTATTTTTGACTCAAATTTAAAAATTGATAAGCAGTTTAATGCTGTGGTTAAAAGATGTTTCTTTCAACTCAAATGCATTGATAAGTTGAAACTGATTCTCTCAGCTAAGGACTTAGAGAAAGTCATACATGCTTTTGTTTCATCACATTTAGATTATTGCAATATTCTTTATGCAGGGACCAAACAAGCTTTGATTGCAAGGTTGCAATTGGTTCAGAATGCGGCAGCCAGGCTTCGAAAAAAAGGGACAACATCACCCCAATACTGGCCTCTCTTCGCTAGCTCCAGCTTACGTTTCTGATCTGACTGTTCCCTATCAGTCGTCTAGATTGTTAAGATCAGAGAACAAAGCACTTCTTACCATTCCACGGTCACACTTGAAGCTTAAAGGTGATTGAGCCTTTTCTGTCACAGGTCCAAGGCTGTGGAATGGTTTGCCAATTGAAATTAGAGCTACTTCGACCATAGATACTTTTAAAACTCGTTTAAAGATTTATTTGCTTTCTTTGGCCTTTCATTAAGATGGCTGGATGTGATGTGTTTTAAGTGTACATTTTATGTTGCATGTTGTATGTATTTTAACTTTTACTGTTCAGCACTTTGGTCTACAAGTGAAGTTGGAAAGTGCTTTATAAATAAAATGAATTAATTAAAAAATAATCAGTGTAAAACACAGAGGAGAAAAAAAATTCATGCAGTCGAGACGCCACATCACCATAAACTAATCAGTCAATAAGTAGGGTGTGCCATATTTTGTCAAATAATTACACAATCATGCAACGCACATACACATGTTTAGAGATGCCCGAGAGGGTAATAAACTGAGTTAAAGTGACAGTGACAACATCTGTACACACGTGCCCACAGGACAAACATATGCCACCAAATTCCCACATACACACCATTATCACATTCAATGTGACATTCTGTCTTCAAAAGGACTAAATGCCACTTAATACCTCACAAAGCTTCAAGTGTGTATACATTTAAACATGAATCTCCATAGTCCTTAATGCAAATGGTTTTAGAGAAATGTCCATTTGTTTCTATGGAAACGTAAAGCCTGGACTCACCATTTCACATCTCAGAAATCTCATTTGTATAAATGTATCCGAGCAGTCTATATTTGTCCTATAGTCGTCATTAGCGACAATCTGTAATATGAATTATGGTTTTTTCCTCACAGAGTAAAGGTCTTCTGCACGCTAGTTTACATAAACATGCATAATTAAGTAGTTTAGCCGATCTGGGGAATGTACATGGTAATTTATGAAATATAGTCCCTGAGAAGCACATTTACAGCAGATGGAGATATTATTCAAATGTAATTGGCCATAACAGAATTAAAGTTAAAGGTTGAGGATGCACACACCTCAGTGCGTTTCAAAGGCAACTCAACTGAGTTTCTCTGCATTTACTGTTCAACTTCAGCTGCCATCAAAATTTATAGATAGTGTAGAGTCATCCATTAAAACGGCACTTTACTGAAATATACTCACTATGACACAATGCGGCTTTTGAACTCTGAGATACTGGAATAAACAGTGACAATTATTCCTTTTTCCGGTATTTAATACAACACTTATCCAGCATGCAACTCCATTGCTGGTCTAGGCTGGTTTAGTGTTGGTCTAGCTGCTGGACCAGCATGGTCCTTTTATCTTAGATATTCCACAAATGTCCATAATATATTGATCAATAATATTCGACCAAAAGTTCAGTTTCAGGCTGCAGATGATGTTTGGATCACTCAACATGTTTGACAGACATGTGACAATGATAATCAGTACATAGATTCAGAATTTATAATGTATCATTTTATTTTAACATGATTGACAGTGATTGGATGATGCTGGACATTACTTTGAATCTGAATTAATTATGATAGTTTCTGATGTAATGTCTGTAACGTCTCAAAAACATGAATAATCAACGCTCCTGGACACATAATAAACTATTTGATGAAAAAAAATCTGACTTTGTATTCTGGTATTATTTAAAATTTCACAACTTAGTCCCGCTGTCCACATATGAGGACATACATTTTAAGGAAAACTATTTGGTGTATTTTTTATTTATTATTATTATTATTATTATTTTTTATTTTTTTGCATGTTTCTTAGGGGCTACTAAATCAAAAAAGGAAATGGAAAAAGCACACAGCACTCACGCTCGGGTCTCAGGAGGTTAATACACAATATAAATGTGAGTTTCACATATAGCTTACCTTTCTCTATAAGAAAAGCTCACAAACAAATAAAGCTTGAAAAACAGTGGGCTACTTTCAGGCTGATCAAACAACAGAACTGAACAGAACCTGTCCTGAAAAACTATGTGAAAGTGTATATTTATCTTTTAATAATTTGTTTTTCAACATTATTATAAATCACATTTGAACTTTAAAAGATAAACAGAAAAAATCTACATTCTATTAATTAATATTATATCATGAAATGGTATATATAATAATGATATGAGCTGTCATTGTTTGAAATAATGTGTACAATTTACAAGTAAAAACATTGAGTTTACATTCATTGTTATTACAGTTGCTAATAAGGTTACTGTCACTTTAAGACAAGGGTCTTCAACCGGGGGTCTGCGACCCCTAGTGGTTCCGCCGCAGCACTGCAGGGGGTCCGCCAATTAATGTTTGCTTACAAATAATTTGTGTAAAAAAATTAAAATATGGGTACAAAAAAAACAACACAAATTTACATTTAAATACAATATTTCATTTAAAATGATTATTACATTTACAGCATTAATAAAACCCATGCATCCACCTGCTGTCACGTGCATTCACCTGGATGTAGATATCATCAATGTGATGTGATCGTTACTGAAGACTATGAGCGCAACAGCTTGCAAACACTACTGGCTAATAATTTAGACAATTTAGCATGACAGAATGGATGGCTTTTGTAATATCTGCGCCCCGAGCACATGACGACTCCACCTCTTCAGAAACAACTGGTGCAAATTCAGATGTGGAGGCTAATAGACCCGCTGCAGCAGCAGCTCTGTCTGAAAGTATTCAGAAACATATTTCAAGTTTGGATTTACATATAAAGGACACGGATGGCATATAATTGCCAGTGTGTGTCATTTGTTCAGCTGTACTGTCAAATGAAAGCATGAAGCCATCAAAGCTGCAGCGTCATCTGGAGACAAACCACTGGAATACTTTCAGGTTAGCCTCAGATCTTTCAAAGGCCAACAGACAATAATGAGAAAATCAACTAAAGTTGGTGCGCTTGCTTTGAAAGCCTCATATCAGGTTGCTCTTAGGATTGCTCAGTGTAAAAAACCACATACAATCGCAGAAGATCTTATATTGCCATTGACATGTGCAAAACAATGTTTGGGAATGACGAGTGTGTAAATAAACTGAAAACCATCCCGTTGTTGGATACAACCATAGCTCGGCGGATTGATGAAATGGCATCTGATGTGAGGGCGCAATTGGTAGACAAACTGAAGTTGGCAGAGGCCTTTGCATTACAGATGGATGAGTCTGCTGATGTCTCAAAGGACGCACAGCTTTTGGCACTTGTGCATTTTGCAGACCAAAATGAAATGCAGGAAGAATTTTTGTTTTGTAAACAGCTGCCTGAACGCACAACAAGCTCTGAAATGTTCAAAGTAATTTATGAGTTTTTCAAAGAAAATGACATACCCTAAGGCAACATGTATTGCGCTGTGTACTGATGGTGCAAGGCCCATGGCCGGATTGAAAAGAGGACTAATAGTGCTTGTCAAACAGGTAGCCCCATATGTGCTGTGGACTCATTGCATGTTGCATAGAGAGCCTCTGGTTGCGAAAGAAATGAGTGGTGAATTTGCCGACGTCATTGATTCTGTTGTAAAAGCTATTGATTTTATAAAGAGGAGTGCTTTGCAAATGCATCTTTTTGCTTCTCTGTGTGTTGCTGCAGGAGACGAACACACAACGTTACTTTATCATTCTGAGGTCCGTTGGCTTTCTCGTGGATCAGTATTGTCGCGCTCTATTCACGAGTTTTTACATCAGCATTGCACAGAGCTGGACGCAAAGTTCAGTGACGATGCCCGGCTCACTAAACTGGCATATCCTGCAGATGTTTTCTCAACATTTCTATGCAGGGCCGTAATACACATGCCATTCAGCTCTATGACAAGATGGATGGTTTACTGAAGAAAATGAAAAGATGGAGAGAGCGAGTCAAGGAGGGAATTTTTTTCCATGTTTCCATCAGTGGATGACTTGGGTGATTCTGCGGTGCTTTCACCTCAAGTAACGCATTTAATTATTGCACACTTGAAGGCACTCGAGGGGCAATTTGGAAAGTACTTTCTGCAGCGGAGTCCTGGCGAAGAGACAAGACATGGATACAGTTTCCATTCAAAGACAATGCATCGGATGGCTCAAACTTGAGAGCGACAGAGGAGGATCAGCTGATCGACTTAAGCACTGATAATACACACAGAAACATATCCGAGACAAGACCTCTCATCCAATTCTGGATCTCTTGCCAGAAACTTTTCCACAGCTGGCAACAAAGGCCATGATGAGCCTTTTGCAAAAACATATCTTTGTGAAAGTGCATTCTCCTCCCTGAAAAGTAAATACAGTTCAGCCTGAGTCTGATATGATGCTCTACCTAACAACCTCCACCTCCCCCAGAATACACAGCCTTTGTGCCATTCACCAGGGTCAGTCAATCTTAAAGCTAAAGGTCAGGTAAATGTTTAATTGTCCATCTCACAGTAAAATTAAACTCTGTAAATCCATTAAAATAATTGTGATTAAAACAACTGTGACTAATGAATTGTGATTTTTATTGCAACATGTAGCATGTAAAATCTTTGTTATGATGCTTAAATCTCCATTTTAATAATGAAAATGAATATACAGACAATGATGCACGTACAATAACAATAACATGCATATAGTTCTAATCTACTGTCTTAATATAACTATCATAATATGGTTGGTTTCTATTAATATCAGAGGCCATGCTTAATATTCAGATACAGTTTGCATCAGGGGGTCCCTGCTCCATGTCTCTATTGCCTAACGGGTCCTTCGCCTGAAATTCGTTGAAGACCCCTGCTTTAAGGGTTCAACGAGCATCTTCCTACATTGGTTTATTAACGAGAGAAGTCTCTTTTTTTTCTCATTTTTCTTTTGCACATCCGTGCCATTTGTGGTTAAAATTAATATTTATTAAGAGCAGCGAGGATATTAAAAGACACATTATTCAATGAAAGTAGAGTGCGGGGTCTCATCTTTGATGGGCACTCATTATACGGAAGAAATGGTCTGTTTAATTTCTAGTACTTTTCAACAAAACAAGGCAATTTTCCAGGTATTCCAGTTCTTAAATTTCTACAAGCTAAATTCAAGCACTTTACGCACTTCAAGGACCTTGTGTGATCCCTGTGAACAGTGTAGAAAACGGTTTTTTTTTGGTTCGTGATATATATCGAAATTCATTATATTGTCCCATTCCTACTAGACAGAAGAGTGGCCAATGTAATAACCATTTACAGTATATAATCCAATTTAATGTTAGCGAACGAGATGTATGCATATTTGATGAATTCATCTATTTTTTCCACAATATTTTACTTAAAATATTTCAAAAACAGAAAATGTGCACCATCCTCTGAAAAGGCTGAAACTGAAACTAGATGAAAGGGAAAAACTTAATCGGTCAAACATCAGTTATCAACTAATTCCGATTATCTCAAAATGGCCAAATCAGCTGATTAATTGTCCTGGCCAATATGATCTTGATATTGATTCTTAAATTCCCAAGATCAGTCTTTAAATGTTTACTTGAAAGTTTACTTCAATTTTGGTTGTTTTTTATTATTATCCTCGTGCACATGCGTGGACGTTGTATTTTGGCTTCGCTATATGTATAATTTAAATTAATAAAAAACGTTCACTGTTCCCAAGACTGCACTGAGTCACGTGACACAACAACACCAACAAAAGTGATTCTGGTAAGAAATCTCTTGAAGTTGTTTAACTGAAACCTGTTTGGTTGTAAAGAGGAGAGTCTCTAGTTTCATTTGATATGCCGCTTTAAAAAATCAGTTCATTTTTCGCACGTCAGCACGCTGATAAACATGATGTCCACATATGTGGAAAATGGCACCACATTTCCTCAAAAGTAGAAAAACATGTTATTTTGAATAACTTTCAATATTAACACATCTGTGGGTCATTTCACTTTATTTAAATATGAATTTTGTTATATTTTATTTTATTATCACTATTCATTAACATTAGTAAATGCATTCCTATATTTACTGTACATTATCACACTGAGAATAAATGTATTCATGCAAAAACTGTAAAATGTGTCTTTCAGAGGCTTTATATGGAGTTAGGATGAAAATAAGGTGCATTTCAAACTGTTCTGAGACCAGTGCAGACAGGCAGCACACTGGAGGTTAAGTCATTCACTAAATAGGGAGCAAGGGAGCGTCCTATAGCTCTCTATGCAGTTAAGTGCATTCACTCCTAAAATCTGATCAAAAGTTCAGTTTCAGGCTGCAGATGATGTTTGAATCACTCAACATGTTTGACAGACATGTGACAATGATAATCAGTACATAGATTCAGAATTTATAATGTATCATTTTATTTTAACATGATTGACAGTGATTGGATGATGCTGGACATTACTTTGAATCAGAATTAATTATGATAATTTCTGATGTAATGTCTGTAACGTCTCAAAAACATGAATAATCAACACTCCTGGAAACATCATAAACTATTTGATGAAAAAAATCTGACTTTTTATAGTTTTATATTATAAAACTATAGATCTATAACTAGTATTTTATGACTTGGATATCACTGACAGAGTCAAGCATTTGGCCATTAAGAGGGTTAAAAATACTTAAAAACAGCTGGTGCAACTTTTTTAAAAATAACATTGGCAGGCATTGAATATATGCAGTATTATTCCTCTGTGGAATATAATGTAATCATACATGATTCACTTTCATCACACAAATAATAACAGCAGATTGTGTCTGTTCTCTCCGGGTCTCAAAACATAATTTCACTTCCACATTCAATGAGAACGTGTCAAACACACAATCATCATGGGTATTGACTGTTTGTCCTTTATCTCATTGAAATGAGCAGCTTGAGCTCAGAAAACTGACACACAAATGACTCTGAATCCAAGATCTCATCCCTCGTGACGAGAGCTTCAGACGATGGAATGGAACGGCCAATATCACCACACACACTACAGCATATAGGCAATATAGTGTGATATTTCTCTCATAAACGCAAACACACACACACACACACACACACACACACACGCAGGATTCTTCCTGCGTCTGAGCTGAATATCCGAACGATGACCTTCACAGCTCACAGAGAACTTCTGAAAGCAGCTCGATCGGAACCTGCAACATTCCCACATAATTCCAGAGCTGTCGTCACAGTGCTAACAGACACGCCGGCGGAGGAAACTGTGCTGTGCATTTTAACAAGTTCCTGAGTCACAACGTGGCAAACCCTTTCACACTCATTCCACGTCCCAGAATCCCTTTGCCAGCATCTCTATTTTAATCTTAAGTTACGCTATAGTTTATATCACATGCACTGCTTGATTAATAACTCTGGTGTAATTCATAAGAGTGATACGGCACGCTCTCAGGCTTATATACCGCTCAGAGTTGAGCATTAACCACGCGCTGTGACTGTACAGATTGCGTTCATTAATCATCGGCCACGGTGCGCGACAGTACGCTAAACGATATGCAGAGAAACGACAAAACACTCGAGTGACCTCACAGAATGCACCTGCTGCAAGACTGGACGACTAGTCTGGATAATCAAGGCTAAGTGCAGATCGGTAATGTCGTTAACTGTCGCTTGCCACTCGTAACTGTTAATTGAATCAAGTGGCATCTTGTCTTTTGAATCACTTTTCCATAAAATGTGTATTGTAATATTTACACATTATATATATATATATATATCAATCAATCAAAATTAAGAATCATATCAAGGTTTGATCACCCACCCCTAGTTACTACAAAAAAAAATTATAATAATAATAAATGATGTTCTTCAAAAAAACGGTTCAAAATCTGTTAATAGACCTTTTTCACGCAAGCTAATTCTGGTCCGCTCCATTCAGCATGTGTGTAAAGAAACGGACTCCTTGTTATTAAAGAAATGGGTTTCAGACACAAATGGGAAATGACCGTGGTGCAAACGGAACATGGATGGATGCTCCCGAGTTTGGAAATCTGTGTCATTATTCATAACTGTTTACGTCCAATTGACCAAAGTAAGTTAATTGTTGTTGCTGCTTCTCCAATTACAGCATTTTGTGTTTATATTGCTTAATATCTCATAAGATATGATATTTCTCCACAAAATAATGCAACCACGAATTGAACACCGCCTAAATAAATGTGATTGAGTGAAATGACTCTCTTTAAAGCAAATGCCACATAATGCACTATATAGGGAATAGGGAGCGATTTCAGACCGCTTTTGAAGAGAACTAACCAGATAAAACCTAGATGTCGGTTGATTGACCTCTGATTGGTCAATGACATGTGTTAGCTGTGAAAATATAAAACATTCTCGTGAACGTGCTTGACCTGTGGAGCCGCCTCCATTCTGCTGCCCCTCCCATTGAAACTGAATAGGGAACACGCATGTACAACTTTCATTTTCAATTACATGTAAAACTGCCTTTACATGCTACAAATAGGTAGTTTTTAATTCTATGCCCCTACTTGATTTAAACATGGGCCTTATCTGTCAGCTCATTACATAATGTTTAATTATTGGTGCAATAAATGTTAACGTTACATGACATGCAAATCTGTGATGCTTAGTTTACACACCGTCCATTTGTGTGTGTGTTTGCATCATTATGTTGCATTATGTGGCTGTCCTTCACTCGTTAGTGAGTATGCTGTGATGTTGTGTGTTCTCTCCTCTCAGGTCTTTGAGTTTGTCCTTGTTGTTAATGTGTCAGATGTAGGCAGCTGCTGAGGGTATTTCTCCCGTTTTATTCTCATTTCCATCTCTCCAGAGCTGTGTGTGTGTGTGTTGTGACTCAGGTTGTTGTAGTCATGATGACTGATAGTGTACACACCGCCTGAGGGCTCATTTCTGTGCTGTGATCTTTACTGTTGAGCAGAGACTTGTTTCCTGATCTCTCTCTCTGAATATGATCATATTCAAATGAATGGATTACAGCAGACCTCCATTATAAATATGGCCTGATGGTCAGTGTGAGAGAGATTCAGGACAGCTGATGGAACTGTCACATGATCAGTCAGGCCACTGCTGCTGTGTGTGTGTGTAAGAAACTTAAAGGGATAGTTCACTCACAAATTCTGTCATCATTTACTCACCCCACCTCAAAACATTAGGCAGTATGTTAGTCTCAGTCACCATTTACATTCATTGCATTTTTTTTTTTCTCCATGCATTAGCCACTTTTCCACTGTTGGGCCAGTGCGAGTCAGGGATATCAACCGGCCACCTGGGGCCAATGGCCTCGGACCTCAAGCCGCAAGACCAAAATCGATCTGTGTTCCCACCATCGGGTCAATAACACCACACCCATTTCACAAGCAAGAGGGAAGCTCAAGCTGAGGTATCATGTAATCTAGTTATCTAGATTATCGAGTTTATATCAAATGTAAACAGCGAGATAAGTTAGCGACTGTCCCAAGTGGTCTCTCCACTAACAGCGGGACGATGTCCCAGCACACCGTCTATGAAAGTTCACAGAACCATAGAATGTAATTGCTTTGGGCACTGCTTTGTCCATTGGGGGTTTTAACAGATTTGTACTGTGCCCGCATTTTTTCCTGAACCTGTACCGTTGTGTGCTCGATACACAACCTGGGAAGTCCGGCGAAACACCGCCTTTGACATTGAACCCACCTCAATCCATGGTTGGCCTTGTTTGGCCCAAGGGTAATTGGCGGGCCAAAAGCCATTGGCCTTTGGAGGCACAATGAAGCCCCGGAAGTGACAGAGGGCACGCAACTGGCCCTGGCACACACTAGCACACCCTCATTTGGCCAGATAGTGGAAACGTGGCTAGTGAAAGTGAATGGTGACTGAGGCTGTTATTCTGAATACTGAAAGTCTTACAGGTTTGGAACAAAAAGTTATGACATAGTTTTCATTCATAGATTGGTTTAAGCTGTGGTTTAATTGGTTTTATTTTCTTTTTTCACAGGGTTAAGAGGGTTTTACTTACTGGTCTTCCAGTCGTGCCTGAGAACACCTCTTACCATGGTAAAATCACTATTCAGTTCCAAATACAAGACTTGACCTATAACGTAAAGTCCAGCTGTATAAAGAAGCAGCTGCTGTTGTGCAGCGAGACGTCTCGTATTAAGAGCATATTGAGAGTCTAGCGTCTATTAACTCAACACAACATGCATTTGTAAGGAAGTATTTAAGTTTATAGAAACAATTCTATTCTCGAAATGTTGGGCTGACACACTTGCACACAAACTCACATAAACACTGTTCATTTGAATTAGTGAAAATCCTTCAGACTTAAAGTGTCCTGCAAATGGAGTGACTCGCTCTCTTTTGTTCATCCTAAATATGATTGTATGATTTTTATCTCTCTTTATCCATCCCTCCATTCTTTCGTAAATCTCCTCAAACTCTCAACGCATTAAAGCTTTTAGAGAAAGATAAAAATATCCACAATGAGTAATAGTTATTCTGCATCACAATATGAGTCTATATTTAGTGAAAGAAATCAAAACAGTTCAGTCTCTCCAACATTTGCAACTGTCCATATGTGTTAGTGATATATAGGTTGCTAAGTGATATAAGACAGCTGAATAGGATTACAATCTGTTCCCCTAAAATAATCACTTCATTAATTCAAATGAATCCTTTTTCCCCCTAAAACAATGAATTATTAGTTCCCGTAATGAAAAATGTTTAGTGAATGTTGCATAAGGCCCCAGTGGTGTTTCTCAGCTGTAATGGCAGTGAAACCACACGTCTGGTGTTCTCGGTGGAGCCAGTGCCCGCGTCAGACCCGCCACAGGCGGTAAACTGACCTGAGAGGCGTTCTGAGCGCTGCAGCGGGCGTTCAATCAAACACTGAGCGCACTGAAGTCCTGTCAGAGCCCGTCCACTGCCACTCCATCACGACACCCACTCCACCGCTCGCATGCTGATCACTAAACAACATTTTACTTCCTCTCCCAACGGGTGACGTGTATGAATCGGCCTGCAGGATTGAATCTTCAATCACAGCGAGCAAGCATCTGAATTTTACATGAGCTCAGTGCTCGTGTCCCAAGAGAAGCGTCGCTGTATCTTAGAAAGATTTTAGATTACAGTTTGAGAAAAGCGCAGCTGATTTGATCAGTGACTTTGTTCACAATAGCATACTACAATACAGTTGGCATTATTCAGTGATGAACATTTCAAACAGTAGTATGACATGGAGCTACATAGTATTTCTACAGTTGGAAACGCTTTGACAGATGAAACATAAATCCAATAAATACACAATTACACGTCTTTTCAATGTTTTTATGCGGTTACGGTATTTTTACAAGAAACGCTAACTAATGTTGCCCTTAACATCATATAGAAAGCTACAAATAATATATTTTCTGCCTTATTATATGAACAGAATCCACATATGATCAGAAAAGGATGTTGTTGTGGACACTGTGGAGTTTTGAAGTTTGGAGCAGAATTTTTTTTTTTACCCTTGTGTAAATGACAAAACAACAGGGCGGTGATATATATATATATTATTATTCCTGAGATTATAACTGGACGCCACTCACTGAATTAATCATGCAACATAGTGAGGTCACAAGACAACAATATAACACTACTGTTTGAAATGTTTACCGCTGCACAATAAGTTTTGTTTCACATGCTATATATTATAATGTATCTGGCAGTATTTAAGCAGAAAGCTTGTATTCCATTCTGAACACAGCCCGTGTCCGACAGAGGTGGAAATAGCGCTCTATCCGTGTCATTCCAGCATGATATATGGAGGCAGTGGATAGAGAGATGATGGAGGTGTTTTGTTGGGGTCAAATCCCCGACCGCGAGCTGTTTCTCAGGGCTTATAGAGGAGGAAGGTAAGTGCATGAGCAGAGAATGTCATCAGTATGCGGCCGGTGCAGTTCTATCTCAGCGCATTTCAGGGGAAGTGGACAGTACATGCAGACGCAGACGGGAGAGTAAATGCCAAAGGAATCGTGCCACTGCATGCTGATCCATAAAAGAGAGAAATGAGAAGAACTACTGGACAGCAAACTGAACTGAACTGATGCTCACCATACAGCTCAGGACTGATCTGTGCATCACAATCAAACCTATACTAACCTATGCATACTTTATATACTTTACCTCTGTTTTTACATATTATATCAAACTACTGCTTATTCTGTAACATGACATAAAACCATTATTCAAATAATAATGTAGCCTACATTATACTCTGCACTAGTGTTGAACACACTCCTTTAGCCTATTAAAATTAGGGCTGGAACGATTAGTCGACGTTATCGACAACGTCAATAATAACAATATTGACAAAAACGTTCGTTGTCGAATAGTCGATTGATCTCATTAACGTAACATGAGATCACATTAAACTCTAATGCTGACGCACGAGAGCAGTGCTGCAGTTCACGACTGACTGATGAGAGGAAGAATTACACAGATCACAGATGCACTCGATACTTTCCAAACAGCTTCAGGTGATGTAGATCACAAAGTGGAATTATAAATGCAAAAATACCAAATAAGTAAATACAGAAGCACTCTCGTTGTGGAATAAGTGGAGCTGGAGCTCTTTAAAGGAAACACCCCGGCGTTACATCTTAAATGCAGTTATATTTAATGCGTTATAGCTTTATTTAAGTTAAAATAATACAGAAGCAGATCATGTAAATAACTACAAACTCCGAAACTGGCATTTCTCTGTGCGGTCAGCACCTCTTCTATGAGTTGTGTGAATGTCCCGATCTAAGGGGGAGAGATTGAAACTACACCGGCTGATGCACACTCTGTCACGGGACGCTCATCCCTCGAGCGCACACGCTAGATCATAACGTGATGACTCGAGACTTATTGAATCATAATATATGTGTCACTGTGTGTTTATTATCCTGAAGAACATTGGCAATACACAGCTTTATTAATAAGAGAGAGTTTAAGGTAAAGATGGATTGAAGTGAACAGAAAGGTGAGAGAGGGTAGTCTTCACCCCATTATACACGGCAACAAAATACGTTTATGATTTGTTTTTGTATTGGCTTGTTTTCCAATGTAAATATCTAAAACTCCTTAAAATAACATACATTTACTTTAGCAGCTATACTGCAGAAGAAACAACTGTTATCTGAGAATGTTGAATATAATATTAAAAATACAAATATTTTAAAATATCTAAAAATCCTTTAAAAAAGACACATTCACCTGAGAAGCAGAATATAAGATATTTAGACTTGCTTTTAGAGAATAGATCTTGAATAGAAGTATATTTTGTCTTTACTGCACTCACACAAGTATAACCAAGTGAAAAATACACTTAAATTTAATATACAGTTGCTTCTCAAGTAAAGTTTCTTGTTTTAAGGGTTTTTAGACAATTTCAAATGGAAAACAAGACAAAAACATTTGATGACGAGGATTTTACGCACTGAATTAAACTCAATTAAAAGTATTTTTCCCTTTAATTCAGTGAATGTCATTTAGAGGTATTTCTAAAAGATGATTTTGTCCTCTTTATTGTTAGTAAGCACGTTTAATACAACCTTTTAAGTCGGGGCACAAGATGAATAATCGGTTAAGAGCTAATGATTAATCGGTGCAATAATCGCCGAATAATCATTCTAATAATCGTAAGATTAATCGATTATCAAAATAATTGTTAGTTGCAGCCCTAATTAAAATGTTACATTTCAATGTAGGACCCTATGTAATCAGCTTTATTTTTTTCTAAATTCTATTTATTTGTGTCCATATTCCACGTTTACCATGATTTTAAGTTTAATTAAATGTCATCATCAAATTTGTGTCTAATAAAATGAGTCCAAGCTTCAATTAAATGAAAATAGAACAGTAACAAAAACATTTTTTTAATGAAGTGCTTTGATGAAAATATTGATGAAAACTATTCAGTACAACAGGACTCTTGATAATAATAATAATAATAATAATAATAATAATAATAATAATAATAATATAGCCATAAGCGGCAATCATCGGGGTCCAAGCACATGTGAAGAAATAACCAAAATAATCAGAATTTACAGAAATGATCCAGTGGATGCCAAAATACACAAATTGACTATATAAAAGCTGCTGAAAGCTGATTGGTCGATGGCAGCCATGTTTTTTAAAATATGTGACGGTTCTCATAGACCTTGATGATCATAGACCTTGTTTTTAACCATTATAGCGTCACCAAGAGGCAGAGGTGTGTAATATTTGTGTTTGTCCTCAGAATGACCTCATACATAAGTGTACCAAATTTGGTGATAATATCTCAATCTGTTCAAGAGTTATAACCATTTTAGTAAAAGTGGCCACACCCATTATGAACGTTTTGGCATACCGTTTGACGATAAATTAAAATTGTACAATTTCTTTGATACATTTTCATTTAGGGACTCCAGAGAATGTTTCTGCACTGGTTTGGTTCCAATCGGGCGAAAGGCCTATGACTAGTTCGAAAAAGTAATCTTTTAAAATAATCTCAAGTATTTATTAAATGTTTTGTTTCAAACCAATGGTGCTTAAGGCAAAGTTGTTTAGAATGAGGAGGTTTACAGCATGGTCTGAATAACTTTTTTTAAACACAGCGGCATATACAACAAATGCCATAGCACCTCCAGGTGGCCAAATTTTGTCAAATTTTGCACAGACCTCTTGGGCCAAGAGACAAATAGGCATACCAAGTTTAGTTCTGATCTGCCTTATTTAACCCTATATAAAAGCTGCTGGAAGCTGATTGGTTGATGGCTGCCACGTTTTTAAAGAAATGCGACTGTGCCCATAGACCTTGATGGCATCTTGGACAAAGACAGTGCATGCATTTTTTAATTATTATAGCACCACCAAGAGTCAAAAGGTATGTATGAGCCCATACATATCTTTACCAAATTTGGTGATAATACCTCAATCCGCTGAAAAGTTATAACCATTTTAGTAAAATGGACACGGCCACTACGAACGTTTTGGCATACCATTTGACGATAAATCAGAATTCAAAATTCCTTTGATAACTTTTCATATTGGGACTCTGATGAATCATTCTGCACTGGTTTGTTTCCGATCGAGCAAACGGCCTAGGGCGAGTTCGTTTTAAATTTTTCAAACAATCCAAAATAGCGGGAAAACAAAGGGGCGGAGCAAAACTGTCAGGGGTATGACACAAGGAATCAGAGGAAAAAATAATTTTGCTTCTAGCCCTTACGGTTCAAGATTTATGGCCCAAAATGTGATTATTGTTTGTTTTGTTCGCAATAGCGCCACCTAGTATCTGAAGGATACGTTTCTGTATGCCCGAGTAGTGGGGGATTTGGAACCATCCTGCCAAGTTTGGAATCTCTACGACTTACGGTCTCTGACACCCAGACACTTTTAGGGCAGAAAAAAATAATACGGAAATCAGAACAAATACTATAGGGTTCCTGCACCTTCGGTGCTTGGCCCCCTAATAAACATAATAAAGAAACATTTTACTAAACACTAGTAATATATATATATACACATTTCACGTGTCAAGCTTTTATTTTGACGTGAAGGCACTTCTGGTTTTACACTTTCAGATAAGACATGGTTAAAAGGCGTTTGAGAAAAAGTAGGAGTAGTGTGGTAGTATGCTACTCTGAGCTCAGAATAACCCCATTATGACTATTGAAGCGCAAAATGCTGCAATTTAATTATATAAATATATAGTCACAGTGAATGAGTGCTCTCTTCTGTCATCTACAACAAGCACAGCACACGTTGCACATAAAATGTGTTTTGACCAGTCTGTGTTTTCAGCATATGCGCAGCTTCACACATTCACATGTACAGTATAATAATACATACATTTTGAACAATTACAATGCATTCACCTCTTCCAGAAATGTACAGGCTTTACAGAAATTAATAATAAATACTGTATGTGTATGCAAAAATTATTGTATTGTTTCTAGAATTAAAATGCCCAGAATAAATGAACTAAATACAATCATTTAAAAAAGATCATTAGAATGTCAGAACAGCAAATTAACACGAATATTCGTTAAATCCAATGAACCTACAAAATCCTGATTCCAGAACTTGTATTCCAAGATCTCGCCCAGAGTATTTAAATGAAAAGATCTCATCACACTTCTGTTTGATTGTCCAACAATCCAATAATCTGCAGATTAAATGTGAAGTCTTAATCCAACCAGTACAGGTCACGATCTTTAAACAAGAATCCCCTGTGTCTTGGTTTATTTGGTAAATATCCAAAGTTCAAGTTCAACCAATTGACACATGAACAAAAATTCCAAAGTTTAATAGTACATTTTAAAATAATTTTTGAGAATTTTAAATAAGTGGATCTTGTTAAAAACTTCGCTGGCGTACGGCCAGTCATTCCGGTGGAACATGAGCATCTACCTGAACGGCAACTAATAAACAACCAACTGAGAATGAAATGAAACTGTCATATTTCCAACATGCACTCATCCAAGGCTCTTCGAGTTGATTAATGAGAAGTAATGTTACGTCTTTGGGACTTTGCAGGATTTGTCTTTACGTGAGAGGTTCGTCTCTGATTCTTAGCGCTTAAACTACACATCAAGCATTTATGTAACACATCTCACTAGAACATGAATGGCTGTTACATTTAATAAAATGTATTGCAAAAGCAAGTTACATTACCTGTGGATAACCCCCAGCACTGTTTCCTCTCACACGCACTGCTGCAATGGCCGTCTTACACGCAATTTCAGAAACTCCCGCTTGATGGCGGCAGTTATCGGTGGATCCGATATTACAAAAACGATATCCGATTAATTAAAAATGCTTGAATACTGGACAAAATATCGATCTCTATTATAGAATGAGCCTTTTACTTTATGTCTAAAAGGTGTGTCTCAATGTGTACAGTATATACAACAGAGCATTTATGTGACTTTCCATTTCCTGTGTGATAAATGAACCAGAGACAACAAAAACCACACTTTTCAACATCTTTCTTGACTCATTATTTAACCGGAATGCCACAGGTTGAGACATTTTTACTCACGTGGCAACAATGTATCATACTACTGTTTGAAATGTGTCCCATACCTTTTAAAAAAATAGTAAACAGGTAAACAGTATATACTGTGAATTACTCAGTAAGTAGTAAGCTAGAATTGTATCCAGAACCAAAATGAGATCTTATAAGACATATTGTTACAGTCTTCTGTTAGTAACATGCCTATAGATAGTCAGCTCACTAGCACAAAACAGAAGCTCAGTCTTCAGCGGATTGTTTTGAGCTGCAACAGTAGCAATTAAAAGCAGCATGATGAACATTAAAACTGTAAACTCACAAGTGTCGTTTATATTGTCTATCACTGCTGACATTCAGGGATTGACTTTTGAATTTGTAGCATGCATGCTAACATTGTGAGTCCTGTGATCGGCTAATTGTTATCTTGGATAATGCAGCCGCTGAATTCCCGCTGTGATAACTGAGACTCCAACTGAGAGAATCCAATCAATAATGAGAGACTATTTATCTATCATTTAGCAGTCTGTGTTCAAGCCGTTCTGTCTAATGGTCATTAATTCACTTTTACATCTGACAGACACGGACTGAGAATTAAAATCCCAGCTAACGTTGTTTACTGTCAAGACTAAACCTGCACTGCAAAGTTTACTCTCTCTTATCAAACATCGCATGCAGATGGAAAAACCGTTAATGCACTCTTGGATTGCAGGTGACGCATGTTTCAAATAAACAGTGAAATAGCTGTAATGACAAAGTCAGCAAACAAACTAAAAGCCATGCATTAGTGTGCTGGTGTTAGTTTGATTAAACACTCCATCAGACCACAGCACGTTACAAGCAAACAATCTCAGCCAATCAGATTCTGTTCCTCTACATACTAAACATCAACCTGAGGGGCGACACCCTGATGACCCCAACAGGTTATGAGTCACAGTGCTGTTGTTTATCAGGCTGAAGAGATGCAGTGATGAGGAGAACGCTTTATTTGTTTATCTGTAGGAAGATGTGAATTAAGTTAGAAATGGGAGACAGACATTAAACATGTTTACTGGTCACCGCTCTGTTGAAAGAGGAGCATATCTGCTCACCTGCATCTGATGTGCTGGTGTCTCTGTTAGGTTTGTTAAAGGGATAGTTCACTCAAAAAGTTCATGCAACACTTGAGCATTTCACACAATCATACACACACACACACACACACACACACACACACTAGTGGCGGAGCTTGAGGGTCGCCAGGGGCCATTGGCCACCCCACTTGCAACTGACGTTTTGGCCATTTTTTTGTCTTGGGCACAATTTAGTTTTTAGAGGTGGAACTGTCTCTGTACAACCGCAACACACAGGAGTCTTAACATGTGTGCACACCAAGGTCGCCGCCCCCCTCTGTCCCAGATGTCACTATATTCCACCCCCCCCCCCGATGATACGGAAATGCTGCCTGAAAATTTCTGTGCCACTACAGACTGATCGCTGGCCCCTGCCAGGCCACTCCTGTGAAAAACTCCTGGCTCCGCCCCTGACACACACACAAAAACATCCACACTCACACACACACACACACACACACACACACACACACACACAAAAACACACACTCACACACTCAAACACACAACACACACACACTCACTCACTCACACACACACACACACACACACACACACAACAAACAAACATACATACACACACACACACACACACACACAAACAAATCACACACACACACTCACACACAAACACACTCACACACACTCAAACACACAAACACATCACACACACACACACACACACACACAACACATCACACACACAACACATCACACACACAAACACTCACACTCACATACACACACACGCTCACACACACATACACACACACGCTCACACACAAACATACACACACACGCTCACACACAAACATACACACACACGCTCACACACACGCACAACCTCACACACACGCACACACACACAACACACACTAGTGGCGGAGCTTGGGGGTGGCCAGGGGCCATTGGCCACCCCACTCGCAACTGAAGTTTTGGCCATTTTTTTGTCTTGGGCACAATTTAGTTTTTAGAGGTGGAACTGTCTCTGTACAACCGCAACACACAGGAGTCTTAACATGTGTGCACACCAAGGTCACCGCCCCCCTCTGTCCCAGATGTCACTATATTCCACCCCCCCCCCGATGATACGGAAATGCTGCCTGAAAATTTCTGTGCCACTACAGACTGATCGCTGGCCCCTGCCAGGCCACTCCTGTGAAAAACTCCTGGCTCCGCCCCTGACACACACACAAAAACATCCACACTCACACACACACACACACGCACACACACACACACAAAAACACATACTCACTCACACACACACACACACACACAAAAACAAACAACATACACACACACACACACACACTTAAACACACAGCACACACACAAACACTCACACACACAAACACACAACACACACACACAAACACTCACACACAAGAATGAAAGTCATACGGGTTTAAAAAAAACACAAGGTTCAGTAAATGATGACAAGATTTTTATTTTTGGGTGAACTCTCTCTTTACCTAGCTTGACCAGCAAGACCAGCATAAGCTAGCTCGGGTTAGCCTGGAAATTCATTCAGTATGTTTCACTCAATATTTTCAGTAAATATACAGTATTGATTTTAAATACAATCGGCCGATTAATCAGAAATCAGAATTTTTTCCCCACCATAGTAATCTATTATCAGTCGATCTCTAGTGTAGTGTACTACATTTGTTGTTTTCAGTCATAGTTTTAATCTCTTGATGAACATGTCCTTTAAAATTAGTCAATACTTCGTCATGTCATATTCATTAATTAGGGGCAAAGTCCCGAAGGGGGTATCCGTTAGTATTATTATTATTATTTTGGCTGGGAGTCTATGGCAGCACTATCTGTTCAAACGATGTTATGCCAACGCGGAGTTAATGAGGTCGACATGACGATGGATTTGAGGCTGTATCTCAGCAATGCTTTGTCCTACTGAAAACAACATTTGGTAAATTTATTAAATGAATTAATTATTAATTCAATTAAATTAATAAATTAAACTTTAATCAAGTATTTAAACACTGATTTATTTATTTTTATTTATTTTTTTATTTAAAGGTGCAGTATGTAAGATTCAGAAACCCTTGTTATTAGTGACACCTGTGGCCGTTAAGTGAACTGCAGCCTGTTGCTCGCGCTCGTGCACACACTCCATAGGGACGTGAGCATCGATCAAAACAATGATGTAACGTACAAAGAGACTGAACGTGATTCACCGGCATCATGCTGACAGATGAGATAGCATAATTAAAATTACACAGTTATGATTGTTTTACTACAAACTTTGAGACTGTATATTATATTTGACTCTCCAGTGCTGGAACAGGGCTCATATAAAGTGTGGATATAGGTCTGACTATGTGAGACTGTAGTTTGAAGTAATCACTTTTCTTTGCATGATACATTGACTGCATTTATACGATAGCCTATGTCGGCGTTAGCTAGCTAGTCAGCTTTATCAATAGCTGTTAGCTAAATTTGGTGGATGATGACAGTAGCTGTTTATAAAATAGACTGTACATTATAAATATGTTGACACAATTCAGTATTGATGTGATCACAACTGTCATGTTGATATATCGATGCACTATTGTTTTATAATAATTGAATGTATATATTTTCTGTATAATCAAGTTACGTTACACTAACGAATGGAGCTTTCTGCATTATCTTGAACACTGTCTAGCATTCATTTCATGTGTTATTGTAGTTTAGCTAAAATGACACAGATCAATCCTTATGGCACTATATTTCACATGCTTTGCAGTTATGCAAGTTTACCTGTCCAATAAGAAGAACGCCAATTCAGGGTCGGTTTTGATCCCCAAAACCGAACGAAGATCCCTCCAGGAATCAAATGCCCTGCCGATGTTCACTCTAGTTTTCGCTTGACCACATTCACGTTACCACTTAGCCAGACGGGATTCAATAGAAGGCTCTCGGGAGCGTGCATAAACGTCACATCCTTTGGATTTTCCCGGCAAAAGCGACCCGCTCCCGTCACATGAAAATCAGTCTACAGGCTTTAATAGGCAACATAGGAAGTCCGGGAAGGGCTCATTTTTTAAGTTGCGTTACACACTGGCAAAAAAAAGGCAAATATTACATGAAAACTGTTACGTATTGCACCTTGTAACATGCATTAAACATATAAAAAGTTAGTCTACATACAAAATACTGCACAACTGTCCTTGAGTTCCTGAAATAGCATGTAATACATATACTGAAGCATTAGCTACTCTTTAGAAGTTAACCTACTGTTTTCTGAATTCTTCATGCTTTAGAGACTGTAATTCATTTTTCATGTTTAGCCAGTTTAGGATATTGCATTGCATCTAGAGTGTTCTTTAAGGAAACAGCATATTCACATTGCAAGATATGCATATTCTGACTAGCGTGCAACTTTGTTCAAATTCACCTGTTCATTGACTGCAAGTTGTAATATTACATATATATTGTGGATATAGTGATTAATCTCATGTATAAATAGGATGCTGTTTTAAAGCTGATTATTTTGCCGGTGTTCAACTCGCGCAGCTCAAGCGGGAAATCCTCAACATACTGGATTATTAAATGTTATTATTTAATATCTAATATCTTCTTCTATAAACATATGTTTCTCTCGATATTTCTTCATCTGTTTATATCTTGCAGTATTATTTATTTCTCGTCATATTTTCATCAACAGTATAAAATCATTTTATTACCATCATGCTGCTTCTTTTTCGTCTCGCATTCGTTACTGTTGACGAAACAGAAAAAAACCCTTCATCAATGAACGTTTTCGTCAGTGATTTCATTGATAAGTTTAACACTGTATATCTTTGTAACACAGTTCAATGGAAAGGAGGCGGTGAGAACCGGCTTAACAATATAAATAATATTTTAATAATAAACTTAAGCAAAAAGACAAACACACACAGGTGTCAGGCAGCTGCCAGTAACTCTCTCTCTCTGTCGCACTGCCGTGTCCGGTCGCCTTTATCCTTCTCGGGCTTAAACAGCCTAATTGGGGCCGGGTCCCGCCCTCCACCCTGCCACATTCCTCCCTCGTTCTCTCAGGCTGGAGAGCCCCCGGCATGACGTACCCCCACCCCACCCCAAGGGGAGGGAAACAAATTTTTTTATTTCCTCTAATGGACGACAGCCGCACCTCCCCGGTCAGATCAGAGGCAGTCCTCCAGCCCCGCCGCGTTTTCGGTGGACAGAAGGGGTCTCCCCTGCCCCTGGCAGCGGTCCTCCCGCTCCAGGTGGTTGGCCAGGAGCCCCTACCCACTCGCGGTTGTTGGTTCTCTGACCCTGCCGCGTTTTAGCGGCTCGTAGGGGTCTCCTTCGCCCCTGGCAGTGGCCCTGACCGTTCCAGGTGGTCGGCTAGGAGCCCCTCCTCCCCTCACGGTCGGCAGCCGTTCCTCCGCTCTCAGACGTCCATGCTCCTCCGTCCCCCGGCGGATGGCCGCGGCTTTTCCATTGGGGTGGATGGTTGTGGCGAGGACTCTACTACGGTGCATCCCTCCTCCTTCCCGGGTTGCGGCACCAGTGTAACGAAGTTCAATGGAAAGGAGGCGGCGAGAACCGGCTTAACAATATAAATAATAGTTTAATGATTAACTTAAACAAAAAGACAAACACAAACACATGCCGGGCAGCTGCCCGTAACTCTCTGTCGCACTGCCATCTCAGGTCGCCTTTATCTCTCTCAGGCTTAATCGGCCTGGTGTGCGGAATCACGGCCCGGCCCCGCCCTCCGCCCTGCCACAACCGTATATACTATAAACTACAGAAATGGTATAAGTAGTATGTTAGTATGCTATTCCAAACATAGCCATTGTGTTTGAGAGCTGTGAATACTAATTACCATCAATAAATGAATCACATCATCTAAACTGTAGCAGCAGTGGATACGAATAGCCTTCTATTAGTTTTTACATGGCCTCTGTGACTGGATTTCATTTGACTCAGAGTTAATGATATCTTAAGAGTGTCTCGTCTTATAAACTGCTGTATAAAGTGGCATTTTTCACTCAGCAGATCAACTCATTAGTGAAATCGCAGAACAAATGCGATTAAGTATAATCAAATTACAGTCTCTTTTCTGCCGGAGCTTTATTTATAAACACGGCTAAACAGACTCGTTTTTCATGCAAGAACTGTGCAAAAATATCTTGCATTTCACTAGAGAAGCTTCTGGCAACGGAAAGACTGTAAGTACAGAGATTATGAGGAGCCACAGATTCTGCACAAAACATTAAAGCTCAATGTGAAACGGTATTCGCAGCCCATTTTCACACTGAATATCCGATTAAAACTTGGATGGTGTGAAAGTGTCTCTACATGACAGGAGGATGAAAGATAAGAGGGCTCGATGACGTTAGTGGAAGAGGAAAGTCGTTTCAGAGGCGGACCAAGTTATTATATTTTGATGAAAGATTAATCGTTCACAATAAGACCAGGAACATGTATCAAGAAAGTAAATCGTCATTTCTGATGTTCTCAGTTAGATGACTTGAGGCAAATCTTTAATTTCCTGCACCGTTTTAAAGATTCAAGAGTTAAAGACATAAACTCACTATTTCTGGCCGTTGATTGTGCACATCTGTGCGCTGATGAGACACTTCCTTCATCCGGTGACCTTTAGGGTCATTGGTAACAGAATGAGATTAAAGAGAGAGGTTGCACAGTGACATTCAACAAACATTATTGACCTCACATTTACCCGTAGCAAAACAATGCTTCACATGCTGCGTTCCAGACAAAGTCTCCCGCTTCCGACCTCAGTGCGTTCCAGTCAATCACACATGTGAACATGCGCCATCTTGGAAATGACGTCAAATGACTCTATTTGCTGAAGTCGCGTTCATCAATCTACCCTGAGTTCACAAGTCAGATGTCCGACTTCAAGCAGCATTCCAGTCATTATTTTCAAGTCGGAGGTGGGAAAATCCAGAGTTCCGAGTTGTCTGGAATGCAGCATCAGTCTTTCACGATCACGCTGTCTGTCTAATAAAGACCTTTTAGCAGAGAAAATAAATCCTACCACATATGACATGTTCCCAATCAACCTGAGGATCAATTTGGGGTTGAAGTCAACGTTAAATCCAAATTGCCTTTTTTGAATTTCTTAAAGGGATATTCCGGGTTCAACACAAGTTCATCTCAATCGACAGCATTTGTGTCATATTGTTGATTAGCACAATAATTAATTTCCACTCGTTCCTCCTTTTCTTTAAATCTGTGTTCCAGTGAGACACTTACAATGGAAGTCAATGGGGTCCATTTTTGGAAGGTTTAAAGGCAAAAATGTTAATCTTATAAATTTGATAAAATCACTTACATTAATTCTTCTGCTAAAACTTGTGTATTATTTGAGCTGCAAAATTATCATCATTTTTACAGTCGTTTTAGGATTTGTTGACATTACATCATCATGGCAACGAAGCAGTAAAATTGGCTATGACTTTCAACAGATGCGGTTAGTAAGAGATTTTAATCACAGTAAAATCATGTTAACACACATATTGATTATATCTTGTGGTTTTGAGGTCTGCAAGCCAGACGGGTTTTGGGCCGGGTTCAGGTCAGGTTTTCAAGTAGGACTTCAGGGTCGGTTTGGGTTTGTAATTAATGAAAAAATAAACAGGCTTACCAAACTTGTTTTGTGCACGCACTCTCACTCACAGACACGTGCGAACGGATGAGTTAGGGGCCGTTCACACTGAACGTGTTTTTTGTGCATGTCTGTTCCGTTTTCCCCTTGTTTAAACACATACTGGACGGATGTCTTTGACATTTGGACCGCGTCTCGCTTATTCTTCAGCGTCTCATGCGGGACAGGCACATTTTAAACACCATGTCAAGTTCAAAAGAAAGACACCTGCGCTCTGTTTCATTCTTTGCGCTGCATCTAGATTGTTTTTAGCGCAGGTGTCACAAAGATTCACCAATCTGAACAAGTTCAGGCTGCATAGAGGGGACTGTTGCATTGTTTCATATTATTCCAGATTGTTCTGCACCAAGTGAAGTTTCAGCAAATAAACGGTAAGGCAATGCTTTTTTTCCCTTCTGCTCTAGTGTCCTGAGGGGCTGCCGTACATTGTTAAAACTGTGTGTGTTTACTGTTTCAGTACTGTTACGAATGTTGCCTATATGCTTACATAAAATACAGCCTATTGCAACAGTACTTGCTAGTAGAAGAAATTAAATAGCAAGCGATTTCGGGTTCAGGACGGGTTTGAGCTTAAAATCTGACGGTATCGTTCGGGCCGGGTAGGGTCGGGTTCAGGTTTCATTTGAAGGCCCGTGCAGACCTTTCTTGTGTCTATACTTTTGAAACAGTGAGTATTGTAATGTTTAAGGATTGACCCCATTGACTTCCATTGTAAGTGCCTCACTCATTACGTTTACATGCACTCATTTTCATCAATCCGAATAAATTCAATCCGAATGCAGATTCCGAATGTACTGTTTACATGTCCCCTAAACATTGCAATCCAATACAAATATTTGTTCACATGTGCATTACATGTATTCCGAACAAAACTTCTGTGCATGCGAAGAGCGTCAGTCGCTGGCCATTTCTCTTGTGTTCTGAAGAGAAATGGCCAGCGTGAACCTCTACATCTATAAAACGTGCCCTGTGGCTTAGTGTTTGGTTTGTGCTTTTTTAAAGCAGATTTATCTTCCCCGGCAATCATATCCAGAGCTTAACACTGATGTGAAGGCACCTCCATTTGGTGCTGTGCTTCTCGGAAGTGTGTGATGGTTTGACCCTGTAAATCCGCCCGGGTCAGGCATGATTCATTAAGGTACTGTTGGGGTTAAAGTCTTTGAAATGAATTTTGTGAGAGCTGCGACAGAAGAATTGGAAGTGAGCTGGGAACAAAACTGAAGAAATGGAGACGCCGCTTCCAATCATCTGCACTGATGTGGATTCTGGCCAGAGGTGCGTTAACCAGAGCATTTTTATAATTTACTGAAACACTGACAGATAACTCTAAATGTATTCTGTCATTTTGACAAATAATAATAATAATAATAATAATAATAATAATGCATCTGGTCTACTGCATTTGCCTACCTTAGAAACATTCTCACTGCTAATAGGGATTAGAAGTTAAGAAAAATTCATGAGATAGAGTATACCACCCTAAAGTCCTTCTACACCAGAAACAGATCAAACGCTTTCATTTCATCCCCTCCAACCAGAACAATCCTTGTTACGTAACACAGAGTGATTGATTCACTAGTCAAGTCCAGTGGCCGAATAATTAAAGATTGAACTGAACGCTTCTACACCTCAAGGCATTGGCAATATGATTATTTCAGCAAATTGAATATTATTTTACAGGAAAAGCAATTATATCTGAGAGTCTGAACTACAGTTGTTGAATCAATCTGACAGAAAAACAAATGAGAGGTGCCGTAGAACAACAATATACAGCTATCAATAATTATAAACAAAAAACTAACTCTAATAATACAATGTACTTCACCTTCACCTTGTGTATAATGTCAGGACTGTCTACTGTTTGAGAGGTTTGACTTCCTCCATTTAAACTAGAACATCCTCACTTAAATTCAGATGGGTCGCATCAGTTTTGTAGTCTGCGTCGCGATATCGAGGGAAGCCTGGTTGACGCGCACGCGCTCCAAAGATACGGAGCGGATCATTGGTGCTCACATGCCTCACGCCACCCTCATGCCAAAACCAAGCTTCAGTCGCAGCGCGAAAATATTGCATTGCAGATATGAAGCATATTTAGTGCGTGTATAGCGATGAATGTGAGATTATCATTAAATTTGCCCCGGCTGCCCGAAATGTCACTTGAGTGGCCACCGAAGAGAACCGTGGCATTGTTCTTTCCCTGCTGTCCGTGACCCTATCCGATCTGGCCTGTGACCCACTTTTGAGTCACGACCCACAAGTTGAGAAACACTGCACTAGAAACACAATTTTATCCTCTATTTTTTCCTATAAACAGGAGATAAATCAGGAGAAAAGCGGCTGCAGATGATAAAAGAATGAGTGGCAATGAAGTCACACTGCAGATGCTCATTCTGGCATCGACGGGAGAGACAGACCGAGATAAAGACCACATAAATCCTGTCTGTCTGCGTGTCTGCCGTGATGGTGAGGATGTTGTCTGCACCTCCTGCGTCTGCAGTCAAGTGGCATCTCACATCTTGAGCAGCGGCAGCCAAACCAAACACACAAACACAGACATGTGATGAGCACGCGGCCCCATGTGTAGAGAGTTATTAAGGCCCCAGACTCCAGCAGGGGCCCCTCACACACACACACACACACACACACACACACGTCTCTGCACCAGCTGACTCCTCTGTGTTTGGATCAACAGCAGGAGGTTTGAGTGAAAGGGAAGGAGGTCGGAACGGCAGATGAAATAAAAGACAGGAGCAGATGTCGATTCCCGCCCACTCAATCTCCTCGTCTCTCTCTGTCAATCTGTCTTCCTGCCCTGCAGAGAAACTCTGATCGGGGTTTTCACGGGTGTCTCATGGTGACCAGGGTCAAAAATGCACTTTTTAATCACACCTGCAAATGGTGAGTGAATTGAGAAAATTTACCAGCCAAAAATATTTCTTACTGGCCATGCAACTCCATTTTGCATAGTTTTTATTATTTGTTTTTTTATTATTATTATTATCATTTATTATATTATGTGGGTCATTGACAAAAAAGGGTGTCGACGTGATAAAATGACAAATATCTTAAAGATCTTTTAAAGATGTTTAAAACACACATGCATAGAAATCTAAATCTTTGTGTCCAATTTGGTTACGGAAATTTTTGTAAAAAATGTATTCATTGTCTACAAATAAATAAATAATAAATAAATAAATATAAATGAATGACTTCAAAAATGTAATGTGGTATAATCAAGTAAAATAATTTCCTTGCAGCTTGAATACAGTGTACATAACTTAATCATTCATTTTAAAAAGCTCACACTTATTTTAAGGTTTTTTATTTATTTATTTTATTTTTTTATAACAATGAATTTCAAAACGTTTTATAAGGGATACTTCATTTAACCTGAAAAAATTAAATATCTGATATGTTTTTAAATAAGGGGTTATCTCTGTCTTTTGTTTTGTTTGTTTGTTTTTGGTCACATGACAACAGAAAGTCGGACATCTTTGGAACGCTCCCGGAAAACTATTTCCAGTCATGCCAGTGCAGCTCCTATCTACTTGAACGGGGAAATACCGAAATCTAAAAAACGGTTGGTCAAGATTACGATTAAGAACATATTTCAAATCAGGAATAAAATCTGACAGCACTGGTATCATAAATTGTGCTGCTTTATCTCAGATTATGCTAAAAAATAAAATTTTCCCTACAGCTTTAGCTGATGTGCGTCCTCGAGTTGATTGACAGACGATGTCCGAATCTGAAAGCTGATTGGCTCTTTTACCTGTAAGGCGGGACTTCCTTTTGACATCCGTTGGGCATCTCCCATTTATTTGAATCTCTGCTAAACAGTCTCTGCTTTGATTTGGTGGACAAAAGTTTTTCAATTATTAATCATATTTTAAAACAAAATTGTTTCAGTGCTTCTTTAAAAAATAATAATAAATAATAATAATAATGAGATTATTACAAACTACTTATTCCAAGAATTCCATCTTTTAATAAAACTTTTATTTATGAATTATTTACATTTTTACTGTCTCTGGACGGTTACAACACATGACAATTTTTACTTTAAGTAAACAATATATCACAATGACTTTGATTCAAGTCGTATACATAGACTAAAATACAAGATGCTGTTTCAAAGATAAATAAATAAATAAATATATAAAACAACAGGGTTATTGAACTATTGCATATTAGTGACAAACAACGGTGGCTAAATTCTTTCTCATATCCCAAATCATTCACAAGTTGCTTCCCCAGAAAAGTGTGAAGACTCTGTGACACTTTGAAGACATTGATATGCATGTTTGAGTGGCCCGTTCAGCCAATAGAGCAACACTGAGTCTGGGGCGGGACTATTTGTTTGTACCACAAATGGCAGACAGCTGGAGTGTTTGGGAAAACAGTTTGGGAACAGTAATTATTCCTGAAATAATTGTGATGTGAGTGGTGCAGAATTTATGCACTTTTATGTAAACATTCACCTATTCTGTTGCAGCTCCTTATGAAGTTACCAGCCAACTCGATTTCCACCCAGTCTCATGACAAGTTGTAAGATTTCTTATGATTCTGCAATCTTGAACGAATAATTATGCGTTGTTGTGAGACTCTATTATTTTATTTACTCACCAAAGCCATATCTGGCACATGGCGAGAGTTACATTTGGATCGTGTGGTACTTGAGCGATGGAGCAAAACAAATGACCAGAAGTGTCTGAATGAACGCCAATGACTGCGAGGTAACAACAGCGACAATGAAGTGATGTGCACTGCGGCTATAATAACTTAATTAGACTGACACCATTCTAATGAGAAAGAAACACTTGAACCCTCAGATACTTCATTAATTTGCTAATAACTGTAGCACTCGATCCTTTATCAACCAATATCGCAGAAATATCCTTTATCTCTTGTCAACTACAGACACTGTTGTTATAACAAACCGATCGGAATGACTATCACAGATACACACAAAAGCCGTTAAATGTGATCTGAGCTCTTTCATCTTTAACCCTGTGCGGTTCTGTCCTTCTGTTGGACACTCATGGGAATCAGGCGTTCACAGCGTGCTCTCTTTATGTGGCGACATGAGCGCAGCGCTCTAATGACCTCAAACAGAGAGCAGAGCGACGCACCACACACCCCTCTATGTTTGCAGAATGCAGCGGGCCAATTACTGGCGGCAAATTACTGCCTAAAAAGAGAGAGAGGGAGGAAAGGGGTGAATCAATGAAGAACGGCTTATGCCCTGTAGAGTGACCCTCAGCGGGCGCCGGCTGCTCGCCTCATCAGGGCTCAGGTTGCTGCACCAGGTGCACTTAGAAAAGACAGACATTTATTCCTTTTTGTTTAATTCATTAAAGGGATAGTTCACCCAAACATGAACATTCAGTCATTGTTTACTCACCCCTGTGTTGTTATAACACTATATGACCTCATAAGGGAGAAATTGTGAATAAATGTTGTGCTCAGTGATGTCATACAGTGTCAGTTTATGGTGACCACCTCTTCAAGCTTCAAAAGAACACAAAAGTATAATTCAGAAGTCTAATAAATTATTCATGAGACTCACGATTGTTATGAAAGCATACGATAAGATTTGATGAGAAACTGAAATCTAATGTATTATTTAGTGAGAATGTTCACTGACCATTGATCTCCTGTGTGTGTTCATGATAGGACACGAGAGCAACAGTTCACGCAGCCCCCTCGTGACATAGGGGCGTTCAAGAGGAAATTCGTTTTGTTTATCTAAAAACAGCAATAGTGACAACAGAACACAACACAGTTGCACACAAAACAGAGAACAGAACTTACTAAACATGTCTGAAGAGTTTATAGTCCAAGAATTGATGCATTTCTATGCCCAGCCTTATTTTTTTACGTTTTTGGACCGGTGCCAGTTCACAGCGGACGAGTTACCTGCGTGATGCCGAAAACAAGCGATCGATAGAATGTACCGTCGCTCGTCACTGCTGGTTAGGACAAAAACTCTGATTAACATTGAAAATATGTCTTTTATCACGTGTTGATTGCTGTCAGGCGGCCTGTAGCTCGTCTATGTTTCTGTTTGATTTACAAATACTCCGTTTCTCCATTTCTGCAGAAAAGTACATACTCTCACATTATGGATATGCACACAGTCCCAAAACCATCACTTCAAGGATGAAAACTGCATGAGATGGTGGGCTGAAAAACGATTGCATACATTTCAAACCAATTTCAGCAAATGTTCTGCCTGGTTTAGCGATTCGCCAGTTGATATTATACTTGTCAACATGTAAGCGTTTGAGAGAGAGAGACGGCGATTCCTCTGTACATGAAGCGTGACTGAGTTTGATAGTATTAAGCTCTCACCGTGGTGAAATTAACCTACTGCACCACATCATATCTTAATCAGCCCGAGTGAGATTTGCATAGTGAACTCGAGAAAAGGGATAAACGGGCCGTCAGCGGTCTATGAGATGAGAAAAAAACAGAAAACCACTGAACTTTAAAGGGATAGTTGAACTGAAAATGAAAATTCTGTCATCATTTAATCACCCTTATATCGTTCCAAAAATGTGACTTTTTCTTCTTCTATGAAATGCAAAAGATGTTAGACAGTGTGTCAATCTCAGTCACACTTTAGTGTCATTACATCCTTTTTCCATACAATGAAAGTGAATGGTGACTGAGCAGTGTGCAAGCAGTGGACATTTTAGTCCACTCAAATAATATATTTTAGATCATGATATTGTGCAAAATGACAAAAACATGTATCAAAATATGAAAAAATAAAATACATTTTACAATGTAAAAATGTTTAATTATTTAAACATGTACCAAACTATGACAAAAAAATATATATTTTTTAAATTACAATATTTAAAAAAAATGTATAAATGTTTAATTATTTAAACATGTATCAAACTATGACAAAAAAATATTAAAACATTTTTTTTAAATATGAAAACGTTTTTGTTTTTTTTAAATGTATAAATGTTTAGTTATTTAAACGTATCAAACTGACAAAAAAATATATATTTTTTTTTAAATTACAATATTTAAAAAAATGTATAAATATTTAATTATTTAAACGTATCAGACTATGACAAAAAATATATATTTTAAAAATTTATATTTCGTTTATGTTAAGGATATAATAGTATTCTTTTCTTTTTAGTAATATTTTCATCAACAGTATGTTTTAATTAAAATTGTTATCATCATGATAAATCTTGTCTTTGTTATTGTTGACAAAATCAAAAAACCCTTCATCAACGAACATTTCCAACACAGTGACTGAGTCTTGGACATTCTGCATCTTGTTCTGTTCGACAGAGCTCGTACAGGATTGGATGGACGTGAGAGTGAGTAAATGATGACAGAAATGTCATTTTTGAACTATTCCTTTAACCCAGTAACTTTGGGAGCATTACACAGAGGGACTATAGATTGCAGTAGTTCAAAAGTGAACACACACACACAAGCTTTAAACCACTTCACACACACACACACACACACACACACAGCTGACGGCGGGCCATGTGTGGACAGATGGGTCCAATTGTGATGGAAATGAAGAGTGATCCTTTGAACACGCGGCTCTTTTCAGGATGAGATGTCATCAACTCGCCTTTTATTTCTGCATTTCTGCTCTCTGCTTATGCTGGGGTTTGTTTACCATTCTCTCTCTCTATCTCTCTCTCTATATCTCTCTCTCTCAATTTCAATTTAAAGTACTTTATTAGCATGATTATGTTTACAAACAATATTGCTAAAGCATTAATACACAAAACAGATAATGACAAGACAAATAATAATAATAAAAGAGTAACAAATAACAATAAAAATAGAATTAAAATAAGGTGGCAGGTCTCTCTCTCGTATCTTTCCTCAATGCTCTTCTCTGCACACAGATTTGGTTATGGTGATATGATCATGTATAATCGGTGCTAACATCAGATTATGTTGTAGAATGAGTATTAAGCGTGTAGAGTCACAGATTTGATAAATGTTGTAAAGCACGAAGAGTCCTACAATTCCTACGAGTCGGATTTCAACAATCAATGTGCATCAAATCTCAGTCCAGTGAATATGACCAGCATGTGTTATAAACTAAACTCAGCAAAAAAAGAAACGTCCTCTCACTTTCAACTGCTTTCAGCAAACTTAACGTGTGTAAAATATAACAGTCAGTATCTGGTGTGGACACCAGCTGTATTAAGTACTGCAGTGCATCTCCTCCTCATGGACTGCACCAGATTTGCCAGTTCTTGCTGTGAGATGTTACCCCACTCTTCCACCAAGGCACTTGCAAGTTCCCGGACATTTCTGGGGGGAATGGCCCTAGCCCTCACCCTCCGATCCAACAGGTCCCAGACGTGCTCAATGGGATTGAGATCCGGGCTCTTCGCTGGCCATGGCAGAACACTGACATTCCAGTCTTGCAGGAAATCACGCACAGAACGAGCAGTATGGCTGGTGGCATTGTCATGCTGGAGGCTCATGTCAGGATGAGCCTGCAGGAAGGGTACCACATGAGGGAGGAGGATGTCTTCTCTGTAACGCACAGCGTTGAGATTGCCTGCAATGACAACAAGCTCAGTCCGATGATGCTGACACACACCGACCCTCCACCTCCAAATCGATCCCGCTCCAGAGTACAGGTCTCGGTGTAACGCTCATTCCTTCAATGATAAACACGAGTCCAACCATCACCCCTGATGAGACAAAACCGCGACTCGTCAGTGAAGAGCACTTTTTGCCAGTCCTGTCTGGTCCAGTGAAGGTGGGTTTGTGCCCATAGGCGACGTTGTTACTGGTGATATCTGGTAAGGACCTGCCTTACAACAGGCCTACAACTCCTCAGTCCAGCCTCTCTCAGCCTATTGCAGACAGTCTGAGCACTGATGGAGGGATTGTGTGTTCATGGTGTAACTCGGGCAGTTGTTGTTGCCATCCTGTACCTGTCCCACAGGTGTGATATTCAGATGTACCGATCCTGTGCAGGTGTTGTTACACGTGGTCTGCCACTGTGAGGATGATCAGCTGTCCTTCCTGTCTCCCTGTAGTGCTGTCTTAGGCGTCTCACAGTACGGACATTGCAATTTATCGCCCTGGCCACATCTGCAGTCCTCATGCCTCCATGCAGCATGCCTAAGGCACATTCATACAGATGAGCAGAGACCCTGGGCATCTTTCTTATGGTGTTTTTCAGAGTCAGTAGAAAGGTCTCTTTAGTGTCCTAAGTTTTTATAACTGTACCTTAATTGCCTACCGTCTGTAAGCTGTTAGTGTCTTAACGACCGTTCCACAGGTGCATGTTCATTCATTGTTTATGGTTCATTGAACAAGCATGGAAAACATTGTTTAAACCCTTTACAATAAAGATCTGTAAAGTTATATGGATTTTTACAAAATTATCTTTAAAATACAGTGTCCTGGAAAACAGACGATTCTATTTTTGCTGAGTTTATATCTCAAACCAGCACTCTCAGCACAACTCAACATTATATTATCCACTTGAATCATAAACAAGGTAAATGATTCTTCTTTAAGAGCACATTCAGTTCTATAAAGCACCGCCTGCATTTACAGCAGTTCTCCAGTCAATCAAATTCACATTCTTTTCATAAGAACACAACACTGAGAACTGATTTAATGTCAGTAAGAATTCAACACAATTATAATGCGAATTCAAGACTCTCACATGGAACTTTTGCGCCTCATAACAAGAAAACATGACAAGACTGCTTTTCTTCTGTGCACATGTAGCATGAGTAACTACACAAAGAAATACATTTAGTCAAATACAAGAAATCTTGGCAATTCTAAGAGTTGGAGAGATTCAAATATATCTTGTTTAAGCCTTTGTATGACGAATTGCTAATGTTCCTCATGTGTGGACATCATGTTTATCAGCGTGCTGACGCACAAAAAAATGAACTGATTTTTTAAAGCGGCATATCAAATGAAACTAGAGACTCTCCTCTTTACAGCCAAACAGGTTTCAATGAAACATCTTAAAGAGATTTCTTACCAGAGGCACTTTTGTTGGCACTGCATCCGTAGAAGTGCTTCACGGAAATCAATATCATGTTGTTGTGTCACGTGACTCGATGCGCCTGAAGTTTAACCCTTAAATGACAGTGCAGAAGAATCTCGTGAACAGTGTTCAGTTGGTTTAAATTCGTTTAAATTATGTGTTGCGTATAGCGAAGCCAAAATACAACGTCAACGCATGTGGACGTGGAGTCACAAGAGGTTATATTATTTGGATGTGCAAATGGGGTTATTCTTCTTTGAATATCCATTACTTTGCATGTGGATGAATTCAAAAGATGTTTTGTTTATTTATTTACAGTGAAAAATAGTTGTATCATCAAACTGCAGCATTTTGATAAACTAATAAGTGTTAAAGTCATGTCATGATAATGAAATACTTCAGCACAAGAAAAAAAGTGCCAAAATAGAGCCATTGTTTACTCTATTTACTCTGTTTACTCTATTTTTACTCTAATAAGCATACGATACTTACAGTATATACTGTGTTTTGTTTTTTGCCCTTTTGCTAAATGTTGATTTTGCCTATAGTGTGGATTGTATAGTGTCGGGAATGTCCATCACTGCACTAAAGCTGGTTTATACAAAACTACTGAAATTAATGTCTGTTTTAACATCATCTCTTAACCTTGATCCCGTGTCCACATGCATGGACGATATATTTCGGCTTCGCTATACGCAACGCATAATATAATTCCATTTAAACCAACTGATCTCAGTTCAGGAGACTCTGTGCTGTCAGCAAAGGGTTAAACTTTCAATGTACAGAATCATGTGACAAAACAACATGGCGGCTAATTGCAGAGGAGTTTGTGTTTGGGAGAAACGCCTACAAAACTACATCTGGTAAGAAACCTAATTAAGTTTTTACATTAAAACCTGTTTGAGTCCAAAGATTAGAGTCTCTAGTTTCATTCGATATGCCATTTATAACATTTGAACAATTTACTGCGAAACGGCACGCTGTTAAACACAATGACCACTAATGTGGACGTTAGCACATTTTTAAGTCTTTCCTTAAATAGGGAGCACAAATCAAAAATGGGAATGGAAAATGCACACAGCAGTCATGCTCAGGTCTCAGGAGGTTAAAGGGACGGTTCACCCCAAAAAAACAAATCTGTCATCATTTACTCACTCTCATGTTGTTTCAAACCTGTATAACTTTCTCTCTTCTGTGGATTACAAAAAGAGATGTGAGGCAGAATGTCAGTCTCAGTCACCATAGACTTTTGTTGTATGGAAAAACAGTGCAGTTTAAGTGACTGAGGCCTAAAATGTCCTTTTGTGTCCCACAGAAGAGAGAAAGGTTTAGAACAACATGAGGATGAATAAATTATGACAGGACTCTCATTTTTAGGCAAGTTATTTTACACAAAACTGGGGGTTAAACTGGCAATTTTGGGTAATCACGGCCCCTTATCACATCCTCCACAGTTTTAGCAATAAATGTGTTGAGTTATTAATAATAAAAACTGTATATCCTTTCTTATATGCTAAAATGAGAACTGTCCTGACCCATGACTTATAAAAAACATATATTTCAATTATTTATCTTCTTCATCTTATTTATGCATACATTTTGGTTGGTTTATAAATACTTTTATAAATTTATTTAAAATGTATTTTATATTATTATTATTTTTTTTCTTTACCTGTACTTCTTGTCTTTATGACTCAGTGATTGTATTCATACAATGTTGGATCTGTGTAATTTTGTGCATCTTACTGAACATTTATATAGAAAACATCCACAGTTATAGCACAATGTGGACTTTTCAGACGGTCCCTTACCCACCGTAGGTAAAAATGTCCATGTTAAATTAGCGATCTGGAACAATTTCACCGTGACACCATCTGACCAGCTTAAATACGGGACAAATTGCATCCCATATTGATTTGATACGGGATGCATCGTTTCATCTTTAAATACGGGATGATCCCGTATTTTACGGGACGGGTGGCAACCCTATTTACTTCACAATACGATGTACTCAGCAACCTGAGAAATACTGCAGTCGACAGCTTTATGTTTCTTAAAATGCATCATTATCTGTGTGACTGTGATTTCCTGAAAGCAGGTGGTCACTCAAATCTCCTCTGAAACTGAATGAATCTCACCGTCACAAACACAAACAACACAATGTGACACTGAAGTGGGAAATGACTCATGAGAGAAAAGAACATCAAGTGTTTTACAGTATGTCAGTCCATTGGTGTGTTTGTATTGGTTTTGTTGGTTTTGCAGTAGAGAGATCTGTTTGTCTTCTTCCGTTCTATTGGCATCTGCTGTGAATGTGCAGATCGACGCGCTCTCAGAATGACAAACAAGTGAAATCTCACACATCAGTGCCACTCTCGTCCTTTACGCAAAGACCAGCACTTACAGATGTGTATCAGGACAAACACATCTCCTTTCTTCACACTGAACGCTGGCAGGAAACCAGAAGAGAAACACAACGTGAATATAGGAACCACCCCGACATTTTCTAGTGAATCTAGTCAATGTGCTGTAATAATACAACAATGAAATGATCTCAAAGTGTTGGTCTGGGGTTTGTAGTCCATCCGAGGATCAGACTTTTATGGTTTTAAGAATTGTGTGGGATACGTTTTGTGTAACTTGTAATTATGTGGCATGTTCCCCTGTTAGATCTAATTAATTCACTAATTAAGGCTTGAATTAAGCATGATTTTCCCCAAGCTTTCAGTCTAATGTATTTTCTCCAGCAGTAATCTAGGCCATGTGTGCTCTCACCACTGGCAAGATTGAATCATAGTGAAGTCGTCCGTCTTTTAGCATGTGATGAGTTATTCATTGAGTCATTCAAGCAAAACACACTCAATCATGACAACACAAACCACACAGCTTGTGTGTTGCATAAATACTACACAATGATGCAGATAAGAATGCATTGACCATTTGAGTCATCTGACCAATTTAAACCAATAACTCATTAGTCTGACATTGATTTTTGAGTCTTTTTGTCCATTTTATTAAAAGAACAGCACAGGAAAAACTGTCAAACTATTTAGGGACCAAGCACTGAAGGTGCAAAGCCCCTATTGTTATCTGTTAGCGTTCTTTTTATTATTCTTCCGCCATTGAAGTCTATGGCAGCCCATAGAACCGGAAGTAGGAAAATGCTGAAATTTGGCATACTGATAGAGGGCACTCTGAACTGTACATGACACAGATTTGGGGTCTCTAACTCATACCCTCTAGCGCCACCTACAGTTCAAATTTGCACTTATGTTTATGCTCATAACTTTTGAACCGTAACGTCTAGAATCAAAATTCTTTTCCCCCCCGATTCCTTGGCTCATGTCAGTTCAACCTATTATTTTTATTATAATAAACTTTGCTCAAGAAACTTAAGATCTTCTCAAAGCAATGCAACAAAGAAAATAAAACGCAAGTAAAAAAATATATATATATATATCCATAGAAAATATACATTTCTTAAAGAAAATAAATATCACTTTGTGCAAAATAAATAAATGACTGATTTAATGTGGAGTTCATCTTTTGGCTTTCATAATATTCTTGTGAGTGCTTCATTTTGACGTGGTAAAACAGATTGCTCGTATTATGAGTGATTATCATTGAGTGAACCACAGTTTGCACATTACATTTTTTCTGTACACCAAGTCACACCTGTTTTAATAACAAGCTCCTCTTCATTTTCTTGACTTGTTTGGGAGTTGTTCTGTTCTGTGGAGATGTCTTTCTGCATTTGGGGTTTTCTGGGGTCACAAATGAGTGGGTAGCTTGAGTGATCCCGCTCTGAGCTCGCCTGTCTCTGGAGCACAAATATCGGAAAGCCTGCTTGATTCGCACGCACTTCGGAGCTCCAAGGACAGCGCGAGCCACAGTCACCTGAAACATTCACGTGTCAGATGAGAAGAATATTTAGCACGATGAAGGTCATTCAATTTGCTTGGGCGGCCGCAGAAAAATGTTCAATGCCGGAAAAACCCTGTCCATGTCTCTTCAATTCTCTCAGTCTTACGTGAAGCCCCACCCACTGATAGATAAGCCCACACTGCGCACATGGATATTTGCATATCGCGATATACACGATATAGCAAAATCTCTACTGACTGACACTTCGGCTGACATATCATCATATCGCCCAGCCCTAATTGGGGCCATGTCCTGAAAGTACTCAAAAAGTTTGGGGACAGTGCAACCTTGTGGTCAAAAGTTGTATCAAAATGTGTAAAATTGCTTATAACTTTTGATTAATATGGCCAATCTTCCTGTGACTGCGCTCTTTAGACTCCTTGGGTCATTCCGAGTATGGTGATACCTAATTTGCCATTGTCAGCCATGCTTCCTGTCCACAATTTTGAATCTCATTTAAAATATACTTTTTCAAACTCCTCCTAAGACGCAAGTCCAATTTGCATGACATTTTGCATGTATTCATCTAGAGAGACTCGTGACAGAGTTATGAAAAGCTTTTTTATAAAACTAATTGTTCTCGTGTAACGCATCATCAAATTTCATGGCAACACGCCAATAAGGATCTGAGGCTATATCTCGGCAATGCTGTGCCGTATTAACATGGCATGCTTGGCCCCATATAATTAAGTTTTGTGTTCCGTCTCCATCAGGAGAATGCAAATGTTCGAGAACTGATATCAGAACTGAACGTCATGAAAATCATTCAGTTCTGGTATTTGTTTTAAGTGAAACTGGTTCTGAACCAGAACCGGTTCTTGATTCCCAACACCAGCAGTGTGTTTAGAACTGTGGATAATTTAGATTTACATTTATGCATTTAGCAGACGCTTTTATCCAAAGCGACTTACAGTGCACTTATTACAGGGACAATCCCCCGGAGCAACCTGGAGTTAAGTGCCTTGCTCAAGGACACAATGGTGGTGGCTGTGGGAATCGAACCAGCAACCTTCTGATTACTAGTCATGTGCTTTAGCCCACTACACCATCATCACTCATAATGAGCATCACTGGTCAGTTCATTGCACCTGCATTCTCACTGTCTTTACAAACTGTGCTTTTAAAGAGATTCAACACAATAAGAAGCTGTGGTTTTTCACCACCGTAAACTGGGTAAAAGATTGCTTAACTCAAACACACAGAGGGTATCGTCTGTCGGTTGTGTAACGCCGCAGTGTAATCACACGCTCCATACGGCTGCAATCCAAGAACATGTCGGGCGTAATCTCCTACACTCGAGGCTGATTCAAGCCTCCTCAAGACACATTTAGTGAAACACAACAATAAAACATATGGACAATTATATGTGACAGGACAGATCAGCTAAAAATACAAAATAATCTTATAGTCACTGATGTGTGTGTGAAGTTTATTGTTAATGAATTTGAACTGCTTTAAAGAGTGAAATGGAGAGAGAGAGTAGGGTCTCTATTTTTAACATCCTGTAGTTTCTGCCATTGTTTCAGAGCAAATCTTCTATGCTTTCAGAATGGATTTACTACAGTGCACCAAAGCAATAAGTAGGCTGAATTTAGGCTAAAAGTGTAGAAATGCAACAGCTCAGCTGTCAGACTCTTCTCAGAAATATAAGCAGCATATTTTTATTTGTATAAAGGGTCCAAAATTACCACTAGCTGGATGCAAAATGTGAGTAAAAATGGGCAAGTAAATAACAGTAACAGATTACATGGTTTTAATCAAATTGTAAGAAAGATAACTTATCACCAAATTTTAGGCACAGGAAGTGGACTGCCTGAAACCCCTTTAACCGTGGTAAAATCACTGTAACACACGGCTTTGAGAGGCTTTTAGCTTTTATTAACGGCGGCAACAGCATTATGACAAAATCACCAATGTTCAATTCATATTTTTATGTATTATTAAATGTGTTCAATTAAATGTATTAATGAGGAACAGAGGGCTCGGCACACAGTTACCATCAGTTGAGGACATTTATTTGTCCAGATGTCAGAGCAGAACCTCCAAAATTATTAGGGATTCCACTCACCCTGCACACTACCTCTTTGATCTTCTCCCTTCGGGTAGGAGATACAGGACAATCTACTCTCGTACCACAAGACTGAAAAATAGTTTTTTTACTAGAGCTGTACAACTTTTGAATACTTGCTGACTGGTCTCCATTTATAAATTATATTTGTAATTGCACTACACATTTTAAATCGTTTTTTTTATATTATTATTTTATTTTTTTATCTATATTAATCTGTTTGCATATTTATATTTATTGTTGATGCTGTTTTCTTATGTAAATGTTTGAGAATGTGGGATACCAACAACATTTCATTGTTTTGCACAGCAGTACAATGACAATAAAGTCTTTAACCTCTTTAATGTATACTGTATTAATGTATTGAACATAAACAATTCTCCAAAGTAATGACAATATGTATAGTTGCCAAGCCAACTTGCAGTAATATATATTGTGCAGTCACGTGTTTGTTTTAAAGCACTTTGAATGTGTTGCCTTTATCACCAGAATTTAGAGTCTGAACTAGGGATGCACCGATATGCAGATTTTTTGGCCGATGCAGATACTGCCAATAAGATATTTTGCCATTTACCTAATTTTGTCATCAGATCACTGTTTTACTTTGGACTTAAAATAATTGCATGACCCCCGGAGGGTTCCCAAACTCTAGTTTGAGAACCACTGGTATAATGGATAATGTCATCCAGACCGCTAGAGGGCGCCGCTTGCTCACACAATGCTGATTGAAGTGCTGAATGAAGAAACGCAGCCTTTAAGGTTTAGTAATCGTGCAAGGCTGTATTGCGATTTCAATCTTAATTCAATCAATCATGCAGCATTAATGGATATCATATCAATATCTCAGAAGTCAAAGTCTGCTGGTTTTAAAGTAGTGCCCCCGATATTATCGGCCGATATTAGCCTTTCACAGATATATCGTATCGGCGTATATGTTTACCGATATGCGCAGATATGAAAACTTTTTTCAGAACATATAATGCAGAAAACAATGCTTTAGAATTGGTGTCATAGCGTAGTTTGTCCAGCAGAGCGCGCTCTGACTCCATTGTTTACAGAGATGACTCTGAACTGATGGTGGCTCTGCAGACAGGGTGGAGTTAAGCGGTAAGTTGCTAACTAGTTTGTGAAATACATACTGGAAAGTTAATAAACAATGACCCCATCATTTTCCCTTTTCAATATAACTAATATAACATTAACCCTGTCGCTGACAACCATGTCACTCATGTCTGTTTGCTGTTAGTCAGCTATAGTTTGTCAGTGCAGTCAGTAATGTAGCAGATTGAAAGGTAAACATCAGAGCATCTATTGCAGCTCAGCAGACAACGGTGCGGTGGTGGATTGTGTGTGGTGAGTGTTGATTTCACGCTATGTTGTTACCTAGTTGGTGAGACACAATACTGGTCCATCTTTTACTCTCCGTGACTATGAGCTTATAGTTAACTAGCTAATCATGTAGCTACTTTCATTGTTGTCAGCTGAGTGGAAGCTAATGTGTAAACACGTATTCACCAAACTGTTTTGTTCAGGATTCACAGTTTGATACCCCCTTCAACCGAACAATTCCAGTCATTGCATTTATAAAATGTAATATTTAAAAGTCTGGTTTTCCACCGTTGAAAGTTTCCCCTGAACTTGTATAGCAGAATACGGTGTAACACCGCTACCACTGTTTATCTCTTGACTCGGTAGGTGTAAATGCTTCTTGTTTTACAACCTACCAATAACTGACTGGTAGTATTAAAATAGTCAGCATTTGACTGATACTAAACAGCACTGATGTTTATTTAGCTATTTATTTTATTTTTATTTATTCTTTATTTTAATGGTCAGCATTTGACTGATACTAAACAGTACTGATGTTTATTTAGCTATTTATTTTATTTTTATTTATTCTTTATTTAAATGGTCAGCATTTGACTGATACTAAACAGTACTGATGTTTATTTAGCTATTTATTTTATTTTTATTTATTCTTTATTTTAATGGTCAGCATTTGACTGATACTAAACAGTACTGATGTTTATTTAGCTATTTATTTTATTTTTATTTATTCTTTATTTAAATGGTCAGCATTTGACTGATACTAAACAGTACTGATGTTTATTTAGCTATTTATTTTATTTTTATTTATTCTTTATTTTAATGGTCAGCATTTGACTGATACTAAACAGCACTGATGTTTATTTAGCTATTTATTTTATTTTTATTTATTCTTTATTTTAATGGTCAGCATTTGACTGATACTATACAGTACTGATGTTTAAGCTATTTATTGTATTTTTATTTATTCTTTATTTTCTCAGTGTTCATTTATAGAATTTGTTGACAATGTATAATAATAAATGTCAAATATTCTTTGATAAAAATATTTAAGAAATCAGCCTTCTGAGTACCTTTACATAGTCATATAGGTACACAATTCACATAGAAAAGGTCTGTTGTCATTCCAGCTCAAAAATTAAATATATCGGCCACCATATTGGTAATCGGTGAATTTTCCCCCTCCAAAATCGGTATCGGTATCAGTCTCAAAAATCCCATATCGGTCGGGCTCTATTTCAAAATGTTTCAGATGGTTTTACAAGTTTAGCCAATTTTACAACTTCGTTGCCATGACAATGTAATGCCATAAAGCCATAAACCCTAAAATTACTGTAAAAACAGTTTCTATAAAAACATTTTTACAATTGTACAGCTGAAAGAGAAGAATTAATGTAAGTGCTTTTATAAAATTATAATCTTCACATTTCTGTGTTTAAACCCTCCAATAATTGACCCCATTGACTTCCATTGGAAGTGTCTCACTGGAACATAGATTTGTGCTTTTTTAAAGAAAAGGAGGAACGAGTCGAAATGTGTTTTTCTGGTAATCAATATTATACCACAAATGCTGTCGATTGAACTGAACATGTGTTGAACCTGGAATATTCCTTTAATTCTAGACTCTGTCTGTATGTCGCCAATAAACAGATTTCTCACATTTCTCAACTCTCAGTAGATATTTGTCAGAAGCTGTTTCTTTAGTATTTAATCTCACTAAAACAGATTTTACACAGAAACGACCCCTCACGTCTCTCTTGATAATGCACTCAAACGGCACCCTCACCGATTTCGGCAACAATCACAAAATGAATACAAATTTCAGCATTTCAATGAACTTTCACAGAGGGTCAAACTCAGAGAAGTTCAGAACAAATTCTCATCTCAACTCATTCTCCATCTCGTCTCCACAAATGCACAAAGTGATCTCTGTCAGTCTGGATTAGCCGTGTAGTCCTCAGGCGCATCAGGCCAATGCTAATTTAGGCTAATATGAAGTAAAGCAGCGCAGCCGGTGGTCATGTCAGAGATGACGTGCTGTATGATGTTTGCTGGGATTCCTGCGGCGTGTTTTGACAAACGTCACACTGCGTTAGTAGCAGAGCTCCGGCTCAACATGACATTGTAAAATAACAAAAGCACGTCATGTTTTTCATCATCGTGTCGATTCTGTTACTGGTCTATTATAACAAGCCACTTGAGGGCCTCATTAAAGTGATTTTACCAAGTTTCAGAGTGTTGTTAGATCCACGGTATTGTAAAATCACTGTAACAAACAGCCTCAAGAGACTTATTAGTGCTGTTTACTTAGTCAAGCCTCACTATTACTATTGTTCATAGTCATTTGAAAATATTAAACTTCATCAAATCATGAAAAAGCAAATCATATGTGTTGTTGAAGAGAGGTGTGCTGTTACTTCAATAAGAGATCAAACGTATCATTTTCACCTGAAAAAAACCCATAGACATTAATGGAGGTACACTTCAAAGGGAGCAACTGTGGGCAGCGTAACAATCAAAGATCATTCCATGAGCAAATCAGAATTGGTTTTATTACCAACAGTTTAGGACGTCTTCAAGATGACTATAAAATGAAAAAATAACTAGAATACACAACTGAACAGAAAGATATACGAACTTCAATACATTTTAAATCAAAACCATAAGCGCATAAAAGACACTTAACATGACATGATGTTATAAACAAAGAGATAAAAGATACATACAGCTGTAGTGACGTCCTCCAGGGACACATATGTAGAACAAGAGGACATAAAATCCATAAAACCACATGAAACGACGAGTCAGGCAGAGCCACATCACTGACCATGGACCAGCGGTTCTGCCTCATCGCATTATACAGAGCTGCATGTACAACCCCAATTCCGAAAAAGTTGGGACAGTCGAGTGTTTATCACTGTGAAACATCATCATTTCATCTAATAACACTTATTAAGCATTTGGGCACTGAAGACACACGTTTGTTAAGCTTAAAAAGTGGAATTTTCCCCCATTCATCCATTATGCAGGTCTTCAGCTGCACAATTATACGGGGTCTTCTTTGTATTGCGCGCTTCATAATGCGCCACACATTCTCAATTGGAGATGGTCAGGACTGCAAGCCAATCCAGACACTCTCTGATTATTCGGCCAGTATGTGGTTTGAAGTTGTCCTGCTGGAAAATGCAGGGACGTCCCTGGAAAAGATGGTGCTGGATGACAGTATATGTTGCTCCAATATTTTTACATATCTGTCTGCATTAATGGTGCCCTCACAGATGTGCGAGTTACCCATGCCATGGGCACTGACACACCCCTGGCTCATACAGACACTGGCTTTGGACCTGACGCTGATAACAGCTTGGATGGCCCTTTTCCTCTTTGGCCCGGAGAACACGATGGCTGTGTTTTTCAAAAACTATTTGAAATGTGGACTCTTCAGACCAAAAAACACAGTTCCACTGTTCTACTTTCCATCTAAGATGAGACCGAGCCCAGAGAAGTCGGCAGCGCTTCTGGACAGTGTTGATGTATGGCTTCTCCTTTACATAGTAAAGTCTTAACTTGCATCTGTGGATGCAGCGGTGAGTGGTGTTGACTAACAAAGGTTTACTAAAGTAATCCCAAGCCCATGTTCATGATGTCCATTACAGATGAATGATGTTTTTTAAGACGGTGATGTCTGAGGGATCAGAGATCACGCACATTCAGAAATAGTTTTCGTCTTGCCCTTTACGCACCGAGATTTGACCAGATTCCTTGAATCTTTTAACTATATTGTGCACTGTAGAGGGTGAAATGCCCAAAATCCTTCCCGTTTGTCTTTGGGGAACATTGTTCTCAAAGTGCTGGATTATTTGCTGAAGCATCTGTTGGTAAATTGACAAGTCTCGAATGATTCTTGCTTTTGAAGGACTAGGCTGTTTTTGGAGGCTCCTTATATACTATAACATGATTGCCTCACCTGTTTAACATCTCCTGTTTAACATCACCTTATTTCAACTCGTCAAATAGTTATTAGTCTTAAATTGCCCCTGTCTCAACTTTTTTGGAGAGTGTTGCAATCATCTGATTTGAAATGACTATACACAAAAAAAAAAACAATGAAATTCACAAGGTAAAACATCATATTGTGTGTAGTTGTGGTGCTTTCAATATAGCAAGGGGTGAATATAATTTACAAATCACTCCTTTTTGTTTTTATTAGCATTTTTCATACTGGTCACAACTTTTTCGGAATTGCCATTGAATTTATGACCACAGACTGCATCTCTTAGTAAAACACAGTGCTGTGAAATTTATGAGCACTTACAAAGATTAGTGATGCACACGCGCATGCAGGCTCGGTGGAAAGTCTCCAATCATGCGGCATCACATTGTGGATGGTACAGGAGGGTTGCGGATAAATTCTATGAAAAATATTCAGAGAAAAGTCTGATTTTTAATTCACAGCATGATTAGCTGTTGAGCTGAAGAGCTCTTGAGATGAGTTATGATAATGGCAGCGCAAGACTTCAGCGCTTTCACGCTCCCTTTGATTGACAGCTAGACTTAAAAGCACTCATACATGCTGGAATATTGGAGTAATGTTTAAATTTGTAATTTAAGGGATTCATCTGCTTGAGTTAAATTACAATGATTAATTGGAGAGTGCCAACTGGATGGATGGATGGATAGATGACATTTTAAATTCTTGAAATCAGATAACAGGATATATATACAAAAATATACACACACACACACACACACACACACACACACACACACACACACACACACACACACACACACACACACACACACACACCAGTTAGTTCCGGTCCTTGGGCTTGGCTGACTTAAAATTCAAGGCAAGTCATACAAGAAAAACAATGATTACATGATTATTACTAATACCAACTTATGCCTGCTTATGCTTTCATCTCATTTTATTTAAGAGGTGAAGGACACACATTGGCTGTCCCAGCAAATAGCCATTATGAACCTTCAGCGCAACCTAAGTGCCATCCTGGCAGCCTTAGCAGAGGAGTCTGAGGTCAACAAGTGCCCATTAGCAAAGGGGCTGTATACATTTCTGGCAACATACAGGTTTGTGGCAGCAGTCTACCTCCAGTCTTACCTGCTTGTCAAAACTTTTCCAGAAGGAAAATGTAAATTTTCTGGCAGTAAAATTCAAGGTAATTTTCAAGATAACATTTTTGAACAACATGTACCAACAGCTCAAACTGTCCATTTCTTTTACAACATGTACATAATCCTTTTCTTTTTATTAGGACCCTGTGAAAATGGCACCTCCGAGGAGCATCAAGGATGCAGGAGACAGCCTCCTGGGTCATTCCTGTCCCAGCTACATGAAGACCTGGATAACCCTGGGGGACTAGCAGACTTTGCCATAACCCATGAGGAACCGGAAAGACAGGGCAAGGGGAGACCAGGAAAAAATAACTAGAGAACAGCTCTGGTCCAGGTTCAGGAGCCAGGTAATTATAGTTGGAATGGCTAGAAATTGTTTTATAGTAAGAGAAACATAAAGCAAAATAAGTAAGTTTTGTTTTTGCTCATTATTTGTAGGTAATGGAACAATATCTTGATGGCTTGCTGGACAGTTTGGAAAGGCAATTCAATAACCTGGACCTATTGGGGGACTTTCATGTCCTTGGGCCTCAGGCATCCAGTGAGGATGTAGAAAACTATGTGGCCAACCTGACAGTCCTTTCCAAGAAGTTTCTCCAGACAGACAACCATGTGCTGCAAGAATGGGCATCAGTCAAGCAGCACATCCTGGTTGGAGCATTCCAGGTATGTATCTGAAAATTATAGTGACTTTTTGTGACTAGTAGTGTTCACTGTAATTTGTTCTATGATGTGGACCAGCAAAAACTTATGGAGAAGCTGGCATCACAGATTGATGAGTGGGGGCAGCTATATCCCGCTTTGAGTAAGCTGGCTGCCATTTGCCTCACCATACCAGTCTCCAGTGCCAACTTCTTTTCCACAGTGAATAGGGTAACTTAAACAGATCCATTATTAGTTGTGTTTTCATTCCTCATTCTCATGGATTCCACCCTACTTATTGTCTAGTGTTTGTTGTATTTCCAGGTAAAGACTGACCTGAGGAATAGGCTGCAGGGAGACCATCTGGCTGCCTATATGCGTCTAAGCATCAATGGGCCCCCTATCAGTGAATTCCCCTATAGGAGAGCCTTAGAACTGTTTTTCCAAAAGCCCAGGAAAATTAAATGCTCCCAGGCAGGATGTAGCCTATGCTGCTGAGTCATTTATACTTTTTTTTTTTTGTGGTATTAGTGTAGTGATTCAGTAGTGTTTATAATAAGTGTATGTTTTGTTAAATAGCGTCATATGCTCTATTTGTAATTGTTTAATAAAAAATAGTGCAAGTAGTTTTCTGTGTTGAGGCATTTAATTATTTGATAGTTATTACTACAGATATCAGGGCTTCCAGAGCCCTTCAAGAGTCCAAAGCTACCAGTAATTAATAAACACACACACACGCACACGCGACAGGGGAACATGAATAACCCACCTATAGTGATTCTAAGGTCGCTTTAAGCTATTCCTAAATTGATGCATGTAAATACAGGTTCAGCGTTGCGGGCTCGTGAATTTGCACACAACAGCACCGCTGCTAAAAACAGTTCCTAGGGGAAACACTGTCTCCTGTGATGATGTGACAGGTGTCAGTCACTCGAGTCTGCATGTGATTTCTGTTCTCTCTCTCTCCAGTAAAGAACAGCTGAAGTTCAAAGACTGACAATCAAACTATCAAACTCAAAGGATCAACTGTAAAGATGTTTCTGTCAGAAGATATAAGACTCTACAGGATCAATTCCTACAGATCAATACAGGGTCTTTTTGGGCATACAGGATGATTATAGGTTAATATACCAATACCCCTCACATAAAGGTTATTTTGGGGCTTATTTTTGTGAATGACACTAAACTGTACAATTGACTATTGTTTTTTCCTACAGTACATCAGAGTGCTATTTCATGTCTCTCGTATCACTCCACACTCTCTTCTCATATCATTAAATAATTTGTTGTTGAGAACATTCTATTAAAGCAATACTGCTTTTATGACAAATATGAAAGTAAATCTATAATATGTAATGTCTATGAGGTCTGTGTATATCCGAGCAGAATTATTTTATCGTGTAAGTAGGTTACTGTGGTAAACAAATCTCCCCTGAGAATCAAACCCCACTAGCCAGTGAACCGGACACTCAGATGCTTGGCACTGTATCCAGTGTGTTTACCTCCCATCTTAAGAGCCATATGTTTGTTTTCACACAGAAAGAAGCAGTAGGTGGTGCAAAGTAAACTGTTTATTAAAATGTATAAGAACAAAAACACGTTAACAGTTGACACTGCTGTATGTATGTGTATATCTGAAGCACAGCTATATAGAAACACATGCCCATACTTAATTAGGTTTGAAAAAATGTGTACTGTAAAAAGCAATATACAAATATACTGAGTTATGTTTTTACCATTTATTTTTACCAATACTTTTTTTATTGAATGATATTTATATTTATATTTATAATTAAGCTCTAAATGTGTTTTTAAAAATGTCCTGTTTCAGTGGCATAGCCAGAATTAAAGGCTATAACATAATCAAAAGTTACAGCATTACAAATATAATTTATCATAGTGTCTAAAAATGGCTCCATGTGTCCAAAAGCATCTCCAAACAAATAAAACATAATAATGGTACATAAGAACTAATTACACATGCAAACACAACAATGACTAAAAGGTTTGCATAGCATGCAGACATGATTTTAGTAATGAGATTTCACAGAATGAGTTTCATTCTGTGTCATTTGAGTCATCATTGAGTCTGTGTCATGTATTTGGCGCCATCTCCTGGTGGCCATATGTAACATTGTGCTTCATGTGGATTATCTAATGATCTATGCATCTGATTATCTTGTGTGTGGACTCGTTTGAAAGATAATCACCTCCTCTAAGTAATGGTATGTGATACTTTATGTTCTGTTTATTTTTCGTGAAGTTATAAGCAAAAACACGGCATATAAGTAACACCAACATAATTGTCAAAGACAAATACTTAGCTATTACTCGCTATATTTTTTGTGAGTATTGCGAGTAAAACAAATAGGCTGTTTGTATTTTACTCTTTGAGAGCTTTCCAACAACATATGACACATGGATATTCGATCAGTTTGATGTTTTTACTGATTACAATAATATGTACAGTGCAATTTTTTTAAATATAAATGATCAAAACGGAACACTTCACACTTGTTCAGTTTTGGTCATAATGTCTACATGCATTGGAAAGTAGAGCTTCTAATCTTTCAAACGATACCTATTTTGTGTTGATCAAGACTGTAGTTGTTAATATTTTGACAATTATATTTTTTTCTCATGGGCCCATCTGAGCTTAAAGGTGCAGTATGTAACAATTTTCATGTTTTTTGCCAATGTGTGAGCAACTTGTAACGCAACTTAAAAAATGAGCCCTTCCCAGACTTCCTAGGTTGCCTATTAAAGCCTGTAGACTGATTTTCATGCGAAGGGAGTGGGTAGGTTTTGCCGGGAAAATCCAAAGGATGTGATGTTTATGCACGCTCCCGAGAGCCTTGCCTCGGTGCTTCTCTTCTGCTATTTAACAGTGACAATGAACTGCAACACTAGGTAACGTTATCTTAGAGATGGAATCCAGCAAACGTCCGGCTCCCAGCACAACACCGACTCCTACACAAACTCAGAGTAAGCCAAAAAACAAACAAAAAAAAACATTTATCTACGGAATCCTGTCTGGCTAAGTGGGAACGTGATCGTGGTCGAGCGAAAACTAGAGTGAACATCGGCAGGGCATTTGATTCCTGGAGGGATCTTCGTTCGGTTTTGGGGATCAAAACTGACCCTGAATTGGCGCTCTTCTTATTGGACAGGTAAACTTACATAACTGCAAAGCATGTGAAATATAGTGCCATAAGGATTGATCTGTGTCATTTTAGCTAACTTGATCTTGCCTGCTAACACCGACGAATTGCAAGCTACCTTGCTTCATAACTTTCATATAATTTCAACAATCTTCTCTTTATACTAAAAGTCAGGTGTACAGGATAAATTTAAACAATACGCTGGTTTCTTGATCGTAGTACAACATATATACAAAACATACAATAGTGCAACATAACACTATGTTGTTCTCTGTAGTCTTTCAAATAAACGCGCTGCACCTGTGAGACGCAGATGCCCTGAGCGCGCACTTGAGTGTCTGCGCTCACGCTGCTGTCGTCTAGCACGCATTTGGCCGAACAAATGGTATTTCACATAAGGCTGACATTTATGTGGATTTATAATATATATCTTGAAATAAATAATTGATTTAGAGCTAGGGGCCCTATGGGTGTAGAGGTCCCTGGGCAATCGGCCCGGTGGTTAATCTGTCCCTGGTCATAATGTCTACATGCATTGGAAAGTAGAGCTTCAAAGCTTTCAAACGATACATATTTAGCGCTGGTCAAGACTGTAGTTGTTAATATTTTGACAATTATATTTTTTTCTCATGGGCCCATCCAAGCTTAAAGGGTTAACACTCGCACACTATCATGGATGTTTTTGTTTTGTTTTTCTAAAATCGTCGCAATGTATTCTGGATTGTTTTTTTGGTGAAGGACACATGTACTGCTGCACTGATGCCCGCTGTAGCACCCCTTACTTGCGTTGCATTATGAATTACGGTCAGATCGCAATGACGCACAAAATCAAGCTTGCATGGCTTCAAGTATTTGTGTTTATGTACTTGCTCAGAGCATGTTTAGGGCCTTATATTTTGGCCAAAACGAGGGGTCATAATCATGCTACCTTTTGGAACAGCCTTAGCATGAGGAGCTCCTCTATGAAGCCTTATAATGCTGTCGAGGTAGAAAGATTGTTCTGGACTAGAGCCATCCTCAAAGCTAAACAGCAGTTTGCCAAGCTGACATAAATAGAAACCATTAAACACTAGTTAATACTTAAAACATTGAAATCTTGTGCTTGTTTTGCAGCTGCTATAATTAGGACTAAGATAACCAGAATTGGGCTTATAGAGTTTGAGATTCCTTGCAGAGTCGCCTATTTCAACAGCTCATTATGACCCTGTGAGACGCCCGGCTCGCCCTGATGCACAATCACTGATGGAGGCGAGAGATTGAAGAGAAAATCACTAACTATTGAGTCACAAGCAACTCAGGTATGTGTAATAACTGAACACGGATTGATCCGTCAGGAATTGGATTTAAAGAGAGATCAGAGAATGCAAAAGAAGGAAAGAGACAGAAAGAACAGAACGCATGCACAAATGCAGAACTGCGCTGATGAGTTTCTAGAGTTAATCAACAGGCTACAGGAGGACACACATTCATGTCATTTCCAAAGGAACTATAATTCAGTTTAAAGTGAATGAGCCATTTGGGTAATGCATATGTTAGCTGTGGAAACATTTATTCAAAATCCATATGGCAAACTTTCACCTTCAACAGCCTCAGTTTCTCCTGGGCATCTAAATGAGAAAGTGGCACATCTGTTTCCAACTGAGATGTTTTGGAAAATTAACAATCAGCGTAATCAATTTTGTTATTTATTTGTATGAAAACAGCAGGAAACTGCTCCAAATTTTTGCACCCATATACAGTGCATACAGCCCAGTGTGAGAGCAGTTTCATTCACATGTGCGGTAATGCATGTGCCCATCTGTTATATGATCTGATTTAATACTCTTATCTGCATTACTCTGTCACTGGACTGTTCTAATAGATTAATTGCATTGAGGATTTTCTGCTAAAATATAAAAACAAATTTAAGGCATAATCTACTATCACGTTATTCATTGAAACCGCACAATGATGACTTTAAGACATTACAGACATTACAGCTTCATTTTCTGTAATGCTTCCTTAAAACACTGTTTTGAACAACGCTATACAAATTAAAACGACTTAAAACTCGTACAGAGTAGAGGTCGACCGATAGTGGATTTTGCCGATACCTATAGCTAAGGTGGTGGGAAAGGCAGATAACCGATTGATAACAATCTTAGTCTTTCTATGGTTAGTATAACTAGAAAAATGTCAATTTATGCATTATGGGAGACTTTCAACTTAAAGCAAGTCTGAAATAAACTGAGGGCTCTTATTTTAAAATGAAAGAGACGTGGCTAACTTACAATGCTCCTTATGCAAGTATTTACCAAATGCACTTTTCAGTCTACATATTCACCAGATGAAGAGTTTATATGTATAGTATATGTTTCACCAGATGAGGTTTATTGATGAGGAACAAACAAATGAGGGGAAAAAAATTAACTCTCTTTATTCTTATTAAAAATAAAAATAAAAACTAAGAAAATATCAACACCATGTGTATTATTATCAATTATATGCAGTTTATTTACTCATACATAAAACTGATAAATCGGTCTACCTCTATTACAGATTAGAGATAATGTCCAGAACAAACAAACAAATGCATTATGCATTTATTTCTGAAACAGATTTTGCTTATTCAGAATAACCGGACACCTTTAAAAACTAATAATGAGCTTTTTTAGTGACTTTGTGCATCATCTTAGATCATCATAATCCAATGAATTAAGCAACCTGATTAAAGCATTCCACTGATCTAAATCGATATTTTTCACAGCTTTTCCTGCATTTTAGGTAGATCTACTTTTGTCTACCAGATAGACAGCTCATCTACGTGGACACCAGAAAACCGTTTAATGCGAGAAAGCTGGTTAAGGCTGGAAGGCGGCGTTCCTGTTTGTTCATGGCTTTCTTTTTCCTCCCGTATATATGCAGCTCGCTCAGTATGCAGCTTTCTCTACAGCAACGTCATTTCCCAGCAGCGCTTGTGTAAATAACAAACATGGTATCCGAGGAAGTCTTCACTATTTTATTCTCTGCTGCTTCACTTTATTTCCAGATATTCCAGAGTAGTTGCTGTGTTTGTTTCCTTACCTTTCTATTGCAACCTGCAGTGGAATTGGGCTTCAATAGTGGGGTTTCCCTCTTACTTAAAACTCTGGGATTCCCCCAACGTACTTGAGTGCATATACGCTAACCTGAGGGACAGTAGTCGATATCGTAAATTGGTGTGTATAAATGGGTACCTTTTAAAGTGTACATGCTTTTCCATTTTCCCACTGTACTCCCAGAAATGTTGAATTCTTTCAGGTGTGTTGACTTGTTGTTGGGCTCCATCCTATGACGTCTGTTATGCGGTCTGCTCACACACATGCGCACTCTTTAAAAACCTGTATGAATGCTGCTAATGCGTTTACAAGTAAACCGCATTCTCCAGCACAGGCAAAACCTGGTCTGTTAAACTGCTTAAATGGTGTTCTCGTTTACATGTCGTTTCAGAACGTTGCCTTGGAATAAACCGTTTCTTAAGTGCATGTCAGCATGGTCAGTGTCTATTTATATAAACATCTTTATACCAATAAATATAACTTATTAAACGTTTTAGACAGACATGAATGTTTCTAATGGAAGCTTCTACAGTAGATCTGTTGGTACAGGGTTCCAAACCAATGAATATTCATGATTTCTCCAGTTGTATATGAAGGATTTTTAACATCATTCCATAGAGATTGTCCTCACAAAGAGCACTTTCAAGCTTATGGAACATTTCAGAACTGACCAAGACTTTTCAATATTTTTTTTAGATTTCAAATATTGCCATCATTTATCCAGGGCAGGAAATCACAATTTTAAAATCCATGATATTTTTTTCAAACAGGTTTTCTATGAGCATGAAAACCCTCTAAAATAGGTTGATTACTTAAGAGTACATCAGCAGAAACCAATACCAGATAATGTGTCATCTAACACCAAACCAGCTCATCAAATAAACTGATCAACCCAATTAACGCAGATTTGATCAAGTCAGTTGATATGCTGTTGATTGCATATTTTTTTGTAGGTTTCTCAGCATGTGCTGTCTGTAGTTTGCCTCTATTATCTATTCTACTTTATCTACTACAACAGACATAATCTATGTGGGATAAAATCTATAGTGCACATATGGCACTTTTCATGAACACATTCAGTGCTTGAGTTCATGGTGAAAGAGTGCTCCTCTGGTGGCATCATGAGTAAATACAGAAGCTCAATCCACAGGCGTTTCCTTAAAGAAACCCTCAATAATAGTCCGTTCTGAACTGGACAGATGGAGAGAATGAAGCTGATGATTTTGAGTTCAGAATAAAAGCCGCATCTGAATATTTGATTGCCGTCAACACTCAAATCACTTCAGATCATCCGTAACAAAATTACAAATGCTAATAATTCATTGTGTTTTAGAGGAAGCTTTTGAGTGTAACTGACAGATCATGTATAAATATATATCACGGTGTATCTCAATGAACCCAAGTGACGCGTTAACGCAACGCATTGATCAGTACGCGCATCACGGATCAATAACCGCATCACACACCTGCTGACAGTTACACATCAAAACATCCTCCTTTCACTTATTCATCACATTAAATAATGAGTCTTACATGGGAATGCCTGATTACAATTTAAAACTATTAATCAAATGATGATGTGCGATTTGACGTCATTAAATATGGAGCTGTTGCTCTTTTAACTTTATAAAACACCGAAAAGCAGAAAAACATTAATAAAATAAAATAAAAAAACTCAGTCTCTCCATCAACCAGCAGCTTTAAACCCAATAACCACAGCTTAAAATACACACATTTAAACCTTCCGACCTGTGAAAGTTTTGTTGCAGAACATTTTTACTTTTAAAGAAAAGTAAATTGAATAACCGGTAAATACCGCAAAAACTGCTGCGGTAAAAACACCGAATCAATAACTTCACCCTGTTAATGGCTTTCAGCAGCACATTCACATTTATTCAAGAAGACCCTCAGGGGAATACCTTTAATCCCTACATTTTTATCAAATCAACTAGCATTTGTTAAGGAAGTAAACCAGTTACCCAGCATAAAATAACCTCATCCCAATGAGGAAAAATCACATGTATTAATCCAAATAAAGTCTCTAACATCAGCTGGTATTTGCTGAGAATGGAGTAAACCAGTAAAGGAATATAACACATCCTCCTCTCGACCCTGCGACCTCTGCAGCACACATTCAGCTTTAGAGAAGTGGATTTCCCGGAGGAAAATTCAACTTATTCATCCTCAAAGTCTCCGAAATCAGATGGAAATGGACTTACCCTGTGTTATGGAGAAACAGGTGAGAATATAGAGTCCGATGATGAGTGTGGAAATCTCTCCAGTGACGCAACCCATCATTATCAATATCACCGCAAATCCCGTAATTAGTCAATCAATCAATCAATCAATCAATCAATCCGGGTGAATGGAAAAGATCTGCAGAAATCAGCGCACGCGTTATGAATTCCTCAGAATGACACGGAGCCGTTCAGCAGAAGCGCGATTCTACATCTCTGTGCCCGGTTCAGCGCGGACGCACACATACACGCGCGCGTCTCCTCTGACTGACCGACGCGCCGCTCGCTCGCTCGCTCACTCTGCGAGCTGCGGAGTCTGGCGACGCGAATCCATTGATCTGAAGAGGACGGAATGAAAAGAAGGGGCGGATTCTGTTCGGATCCGGATTGAGTGTCTGTAGCAACGGATTGAGATTAAGAGAGCGCGCGTGCCATCTGCGGTCACAACAGAGACACAATCTCGATTTTACTCCATTCATGTCAAGCTTGTCATTGTACTTTTGTCTTGTTGTCTAGTAAACATCTTTAAAGCGAGATGCATTTAACTGAGAAGCAAAACTTTCAAGCTTGTTTCCAGAGATGTTCAGTTGTTCTATATGCACATGTTTATGCTTAAAGCAAGTGTCATAAGTGTCACAATGAAACCAGATCAAATCATACAAACTAACATTCAAGGCACAAGTCTTCAAATCTCAGATCAATCCACTTCGTTTGAAACATGTTCTTTTTTACTTCAAAACAAAGTGGATTAGATTCTCAAAAGAAAACCTCCTTTTGAAAACGCTTTTTTATGGATATAAAAAATAAAACTGGAAAATAACCTTTTAGTTCTTTGACACACACACACACACACACACACACACACACAACTTCTCTGCAACATTCTGGTAACGTTAGGTTTTGGTTATGAAAAATAAAGAACTGTAACCATAATAAATGTACATGTAAATACAGAGTCAAATGTACATAACCCATGTTAGTGTAAA